>NW_010264703.1:0-28190 GCF_000690775.1 Eurypyga helias
TAAAAGTGTCTACAATTACAGTTCTATGATTACAAAGTTTTTAGCTGAGTGATAGGAATCCTATCTTCAGATAGCAACACATTTTATCATTCTAGAAATTTGTATTTTATTGAACACTTCAGTCTACTTATTAAGACTGGATACGTTAACCAGTACCACACAAGTGCAGAATGGCTATTGACCTTTGCAGTTCTTGTCAGTTTAGTCTTGTTATCTGGCAACTACCTATAGAAAAAATAAGATACACATAAAATATCTTGCTCTTAAGATATTGCCAGCTGTTCCTGAAGAAGACACTCTACTATGAACAAATGTAAATGTTGAAACACCTGGCAACTGTCTTGTATCCATAGTGAATTATCTATCAACTATATTGACCATATGCTAGATTGTAAGTTTAGTGTTTTTCTTTCTTTTAACTAAAAAACATTGACTAGTAAGCATATAAAAAATTGGACCTAAAGGCCAATTAGTCTTTTGTGGCTACTGTCTCCATACAGTGAGAGCTGGACAGGCTGGAGAGTTGGGCAGAGAGGAACCTAATGAAGTTCCACAAGGGCAAGCATAGAGTCCTGCATCTGGGGATGAATAACCTCATGCACCAGTACAGGTTAAGGGTTGACATGCTGGAAAGTAGCTCTGCAGAAAGGGACTTGGGAGTCCTGGTGGACAGTAAGTTGATCATGAACCAGCAATGTGCCTTTGTGGCCAAAAAGGCCAACTGTATCCTGTGGTGCATTAAAGAGCATGTCCAGAAGGTTGAGAGAATTTATCCTCCCTCTCTATTCTGCCCTAATGAGGCCACATCTGGAGAACTCGGTCCAGTTCTGGGCTCCCCAGCTCAAGAAAGATAGGGAACTACTGGAAAGCTCAGCAGAGGGCTACAAAGATGATCAAGGGAATGGAGCACGTCTCTTGTAAGGAAAGGCTGAGAGAGCTGTGTCTGTTTAGGCTGGAGCAGACTGAGAGTAGATCTTATCAATGCTTATAAAAATCTAAAGGGTGGACGTCAAGAAGATGGGGCCAGGCTCTTTTCAGTGATGCCCAGCAACAGGACAAAGGGGCAAGGAGCACAAAGTGGAATGCAGGATATCCCATCTCAACGTAAGAAAAAAATATTTGAGGGTGCCAGTGTGGTGGTGGAGTTTCCTTCTCTGGACATATTTAAAACATGCCTGATGCATTCCTGTCCAACCTGCTCTAGGTGACCCTGCTTTGGCAGGGGTGTTGGACTAGCTGATTTCCCAAGGTCCTTTCTAAATCCTAGCGTCCTGTGATTCTGTGATCTAAGGTTAGGAATCTGAGAAGTAATCTTTCAAAGTTTAGCATGTCTTCAGTCTCTTTTTTATAAGTGGATATGCTTTTTCTTGTAAATATTTATACATCATACAATTCAGAACACTAATGAATTGCAAATGGAATAAAACATCTGAATGTGAATAATACCTAGATTTGCATATTTACCAATTCTGTCTTTGTGTTAAAAACTGCATACAAACCTTGATCTAATTTGTGAATAATAGCAAGTAGTGCACATATAACTTTGTTTAAGACTGGGAGAAAGGTGGGATAGAAATATAGGTACGTTTGGAAGATGGTGGATGGTGCATATTGAATTGTGCTTTTAACTAAAATACTATCATTTATCTAATGGTAACTATCTGATACTATTCTGATATTTTCTTCATCTACTGTTTTGTTTGGAACTGAAATAGAGGATGCAATACATGGAGAAACACATGACAGATCGTAGGGTAATGAAAAGGCCAACTTTCAGCGTGGAAGGTATTTTCATTCTGTTTTCTTGGTATTTTTAGGTTATTTCCACCAATTTTCTCCTGAAAACAGATTTCAGAGACTCATAAAATAGTGTGGGTTGGAAAGGACCTTTAATGGCCATCTAGTCCCACCCTGCCATGGGCAGGTACACCTTCCACTAGACCAGGTTTTTCCAAGCCCTGTCCAATCTTGAACACTTCCAAGGATGGGGTATCCACAACTTCACTGGGAAACCTATTCCAGAGTCTCACCATCATCATCGTAAATAATTTCTTCCCTATGTCAAATCTAAATGTACCCTGTTTCAGTTTAAAACTGTTGCCCTTGTCCTGTCAATCCAATTTATGTTCCTGATGGGTTTTCAAACTGAATTGAAATTTCATTTCAAAATGAAATTCAAAATAATTCAGTGTTGGAAGATCAAAATTCTAATATATTGTTACTATTCTTAGGTTTACACAAGCTTCCCATAGCTTATAAATATTGCAAGTATTTAAAGGCTCAGTAGTCAACATGGAGAAGATACATATGACCCTTTGGTTGCAATCATTCCTTGCTTGATTTCTAATTTTATTCATATCACTGGATTAGAAAAGACAAATTTATGATAATTTTTGACACCACATATATTTTTCCTGTCATTTCTCCGTAGTGAATAACCTGTTCAGATGAGATGTATGTGTTGTGTCCTGAAAGTAAAAGAGAAACCAATAGAAAATTTGAATGTTCAAGGATAAGTTTGTTTTTTGTTTTTAAAACAAACAAAAATATATTTTGAAATAAAAAACTCCTTCAACAAATAATGCATAAATACTGAAACATTCCCAAGAGTATTTTGTAACCTGTTCTTGACAAATGCATAAGAATTTTTTACTCTCCAAACATAAGCAGTATGAAGGGGAAATACTTATCCTTTATAAATTTTTATAATTTATGATTTCCCACGTGATGTGATCATCTGAAAATGATCAGTTCTCCTAGAAGCTACTTGCTCAATACTCCTCAGGAAGTTTTTCATAACTCACCCTATGGTTAGATGACTCATAAAATGATTACTTATTTTTATCACCTTTAGACATGTTGATTAACATTGCTCGGAGATTAGTGCAATTTTGCTAGCACTTCATTTGAAAAACTTCATTCTGTGCTGTGTTTCATCTGTTGTAACTAACAAAAGGGTTTAAATCTTGTTAATGGCTCTCAGATTACTTCCTTTCAACATCACAGCTATAAATATATAGGATGTTATCCCTGGATGTGTATATGCCAATATGTAGTGGCTATATTCCTTTTCCTTCTTGTTTCATACTTCATTATGTTGTTGATTCGATAACAGGTGGAGAGCTGCTTAGGAAAGGGATGCTTTTGAAGTTGTCTACACCGTTGTTGGATTTCTGATTCATTGTACCCTTTTCTATATTTGGTTTGTTTTGGGTTTTTTAAGCAAGGTTATTCCCTTCAAAAACATATATTTATGTTTTTCCTGAGGTGATGAGACTATGAAAATTCATAAATCAGTGAGGTAATCTGCATAATATCTTGCAGTGTTATGAAGACGATTTGCTTTTCTTAAAACACTGACACATCCAAATCTGCACAGGAGAGTATCTTCAGAGTGTTGTGGATTGCAGTACAGTAGCATTCCTATTTTAATTGCTTCGGTTTACATTTAGAAGAATTTTCAAAACACTTCTTGCTGATTTCAGGCTGGAACCAGCTGCTCTCCTACAGACAGCTGCCCAGCCCAGAGTGGACTCTGGGAGAGTCCACTTTGCAAGTCCACTTTGCAACTGCGAGACTTTGCAAGGCTCGCAGTTTACACTGGTTGATAAGTCATGGAAAAAGTGACCCAGAAGGGATGGGGGGATTAGGCTTTTTGGGCTAGCAGATAGCTTTTACTGGTGGCTCCCTTTGGTCAGGTCAGGGCAGGCTAATATCAGAGAAGCAGCATCCTTTGTTAGGCTAATTGATTATGAGTGGAGGTTTGAATCTTCTTTCTCCCTGCTCTCCACTCCAGGGCTTGGAGTTTTCTCTCTGCTTTTGGGCTTATGTCTGTTTCTTTGTGTGTGGGTGTTTTTTTGGTTGTAGGTTTTTTTTTTTCTTTCCGCTTTGATTTTGTTTGCGCTTTTGGAATCTGGCTGTGTTGGTCCATGGGTGGTGAGATTTTGTGTCATATTTCTGGCTTCCCTTTTTTTTTATCTCTGACCCTTCCTCACTGAGGGTGGGAGAGTGTTGTTGGTAGGTGAGAGACTGGTGGTACTTAATTGCAAGATAAGGCTAAACCAGGACACACTTCTTCTAAATACACAAATATAGATTAACAAACAAACAAAGAAACAACCAAACCCACAAACCAAAAAACCCACAACCCACCCAAAACAAAACAAAAAATCCCTCATGATATTTTGACGCTTTTCACTGCAAAATAGAAAGCAATTAATATAAAATTGCAGCCTGTTTTTTCATTTTCTTAGACTTCACCCTACTCTTTTTTTTCCTTTTTCCCCAGAAAGCTCCAATTTAGAAGTTGCTTATATATTTAAATTTACCGTGTAATATACATCAGTTATATCTGAAAAATAATGCAAGATTTGGGAATTAGATATTGGAACACAGATAACCTTATTATTATATGCAACACAAGCACTGAACAAATATTACCAATCTAAAAAAGAAAACAAAACAATAGCAAACCATAAGCCCGAACTGGGGCCCGGTTTGCAATGACAGAGTAGTCTGAAGTACAAAGAAAGACTCATAATAAATCATATAACTGTAATATTTGACCTTGTAAAAATTAATCCTTAATCCTATTATTACCTATTCACATTACCTTTGAAGGAGATATTTTTAACTGCAAATTCCTCCTGTTCATATCCTCAGAGTATTTGGAATCCAATTGCTTTATATATTAATTTTTCTCTAATGGTATGCATTTTGAAGGGGGATTCAATTTAGTCTGGGTATGAATTAGTGAGTTGGAAAATTCATTTCTGTTAAGAAAAAGAAGACTGCTGTATAAGTTGTAATAAAAAAAAAGAGTATTTTTACTATTTTGAGTAGGATTGCATGTGAGTTATAATGATATTCAGTAGCCAGAATTATTTAGCACCTGAATGAATAAACTAGGCAACCCATACAGTGTAAGAATACCTGGCTTATATCTTGGCTTATATCTAGCACTTCTATTATATCTTAAAATGCATTAAAGGTCAGTAATGCTCCCCAGATTTTATGGAAAGTAGAAGATGGGAAAAGAGATACAAAGCAGTGAACAGATTTTCCCAGGGGCATTGCTAGGTAACACCTACTGCTTGAGCACTAACACAGAATTGTCTCTGAAGAAAACAGCAAGAAACTTTTTGCATTATTGCTTTGTTACATAGAAAATGATGGGTTCATTTCATTCCAGCTTAAGCAGCTGAAAGTCAAATATCTGTTCTGCTCTTAGATGTTTCTGTAGTTAATAGAGGAGTGGCATCTTCAGTCATCTTGTCTGTATCAGGTACATCTCAGGATAGTTGATTTTCAGTCCATTGGGTAAATGAAAAACAAACCTTAGATTAAGTGCTTTCATGGCAGGTTGTTAAATTGTTGTATCCAGTATATGTGTGCATGTCTCTGCATTGCAGTGTACCAGCAACTGCAGAAATTTTCTATATTCAAAATATCTCTAAGCTTTATTGTGGAATGATCTTCATCAGTTTCAGTGATAATTGGGAAGAGAATAATGTATTTTAAACACTTTTATCAGTCAGATATACCATCAGAACTTTACTCAGTTTTCACCAGATATTTCTTATCAGTCATTATTACCAGAAAAATACTGACTTACAAAGATTAAGTTCAAATAATACAGAAAAGTCAGCAAAATTTTAAGTACTGAGTCAGCTTCTCTTTTGCCAATGATAACATCAAATAAGCATGTCTTAGAATATATTTTGTAACTTGAATCTAGCAGAAATTCAGACCTTCCTCAAGTATCCTTTAGGTGATAGGGTTTCTTATTTCTTCATCTTCAAAACCTAGGCCAAAACATCTTTGCTCTTTGTGTATGAGTACTTTACCCCTATAGTCATATTATAAATTAGTACGTGCTCCTTAGTATTTAGAAGCAGAACAGTATGGGTCCAGAGATCAATATAATCAATTCTTTTTCTCTTTTTTCTGGAAAATGATGAGGAACATTAAGAAAAAGTATAGAAGTGAATTAGGAAGAAAAGTAATATTGCCAGTATCCTTATTGAAGGAAAAGATGAAATAAAAATGATAACAGATAGCAGCAAAGTCTAATAATTTGCTTTAACTGGTTGAAAAATTGGAATCTGCTAGGAAAAAAAGGTACTCTCCTAATTGAAAGGATTACAGGACATGCCTCACTGAATGCCAGCACCATGCTCAATGCTCCCTTATAACCAGTAAAGGAGAGGAACACACTGCCTGTAGTCTTCACAGTCAATATAAAGGCCTTTCTGGGTTCTTGAAAGTGAGCAATCTTCTGGGATAGTCATGTTTGAAGCATGTTTACCATTATTTTTCCTTCTGGTGTTGTAGCCCAGCAATTTGTAGCCAGCTTTGGGACACAAAATTCATATACAGTGCACATGTCAGTGGCTCTGAGCATTAAGGGCCTAAAGCTAGTTGTTGTGGATTCCACCTTTTATAGTGTTTTACCCATTTAATTCTCCTTTTCTTACACATGTTTGTTGAGTTTCAATTAAAGTCCTGCATAGGTCAAGGCAGAAGCCATTTATGTGATGGATCTCCTTAGTCTATCCCTTGTTAGCCAGATTGTATCTTTGAACCGAATCAGAGACTTATGTTCCTTAACTAAACCTCTGTGTTACTGTTTGTGGTATTAGCTGGATTTCACATGGATGTACAGAGACACAGCTGAAACTGGCATTTGGTCTTATCATGATCATTCCCATTTACAAATAGATAAGAAAATATAGACAGATGTCGTGGTTTACCATTCAGATGCTCACTCACCTCTCCCCCAAAGCCCTACCCCGGTGGAGAAAGAGAGTCAGAGGAAAAGACAAGGCAGCTCACAAAGTTGGTATAAGAATGATTTAATAATTGAATATAAATGAAAATTATAGTGATACTACTAATACAAACAATACTACTACTACTAAGTAATTAAAATAATAGAAAATAGAACATATGATACAGTTGCTCACTACTCTCTGACTAACACGCAACCAGGTCCCAAGTAGAGACAGTCTGAATCTGAGACTCCCCAGACCCAGAGTTCCAGGGTGAACACCCAACCAGGAAAAAGCCAGCTGATGCCCCACTGCTAACAACCATAGCAAAAGCTAACAAAGGAGCTAATGACCCAGCTATCAAGCTAGCCCATGTCTTAACAACAACACCCCCAGGCCACTTCCTGCCTCAGAACTGTGCATGTGCACTGAGTCTGATGTACCATCAGACACCTCTTCAGCCACCCTGGGCCAGCTCACAGCAGTGTGGAGGAAAGAGCTCTTTCTTACCTGAAATGAGCACATTCTCCACCCCTTATTTCATACCATTTACATTATGCTCAAGTCCCACACTATTCCATATATCCTCATTAACTAGCTCCCCTTTTCCCACCCCATCCTACATAGATATCATTGCCTTAGTCTATGGACCATCTTTGCAAAATGTCCATTATAATGTCCATTAGTCCATGACTTCGGGTTCCATTCATTGTGAGGGTCACTCAGGACACGAAAGGTGGACTGTCATGTGGGATCATTGGGTGCTGATGACAGCTCAGGTCAGGTTTTGACTGGGCAGGGCCAGTACAATTGACAGATCCTCTAGTGTTGACTAACCAGGTGGCTTTTGCTAAATGTGTGTCCCAATGTTTGAGATTCCGACCCTCCATTGCCCTCAGGGTGGTCTTGAACAGCCCACTGCACCACTCAACCTTCCCTGAGGCGAGTGCCTGATCAGGGATGTGGTACAACCACTCAATGATGTACTCTTTGCCCCAAGGGCATATGAGGCTATTATGAAAATGATTCCCATTGTCTGATTTAGTCCTTTCTGGGGTGCTATGTCGTGAGAGGACTTGCTTTTCAAGACCCAGGATAGTATTTCGGGCAGTGGCATGGGGTACAGGATATGTTTCCAGCCACCTGGTGGTTGCTTCCACCATTGTGAGCACATGGCACTTGCCCTGGCTGGTTTTGGGGAGGGTGATGTAGTCAACCTGCCAGGCCTCCCCATATTTATATTTCAACCATTGACCCCATACCAGAGAGGCTTTACCCTCTTGGCCTGTTTGATGGCAGCACATGTCTCACAGTCATGAATGACCTGCGCAATAGCGTCCATGGTCAAGTCCACCCCTCGGTAACGAGGCCATCGGTACGTGGCATCTCTCCCTTGGTGGCCCAAGGTGTCATGGGCCCACCGAGCCATAAACAGCTCACCTTTATGTTGCCAGTCCAGATCTACCTGAGCCACTGCAATCTTAGCAGCTTGGTCCACCTGCTGATTGTGTTGATGTTCTTCAGTGGCTTGGGTTATGGGCATGCGGGCATTGACGTGACGCACTTTGACTATCAGGTTGTCTAGATGGGAAGCAATGTGCGGGCATTGACGTGACGCACTTTGACTATCAGGTTGTCTAGATGGGAAGCAATGTCCTGTCATAGTGCAGCAGCCCAGAGGGGTTTGCCTCAGTCTTGCCAGTTGCTCTGTTTCCACTGCTGTAGCCACCCCCGCAGGGCATTGGCCACCATCCACAAGTCAGTGTAGAGGTAAAGCACTGGCCATTTCTCTCACTTAGCAATGTCCAAAGCCGGCTGGATGGCCTTTACCTCTGCAAACTGACTATATTCACCTTGTCCTTCAGCAGATTCTGCAACTTGTCATACAGGACTCCACACAGTAGCTTTCCACCTCCGTTATCAGCATATTTAATTCTCTCTCTTTTCAAATCAGAAAAAAAAAAGATTTGTAAATAATTCTAATTAGCAGACTCAGAGTAATATTTTCACTTGCCATCTTTTGCAAACAGTTTCCAAGACTTCTTTTTTCAGGTATGCTGTTTTGAAGTCTCACAGTTACCACCATGTATTTCAGTTTCTTTAATCATATATGCTTTCTGTGGTCTGTGATAATTATGGGTATGTAATTGGAATTGTTCTCTAGTTTTAAGAAAAATAGAACATTTTCTTTTTAGATGAAGTTCAAATGAAATATTATAAAAGAAATACTTGTTCATCCAAGTGTAGCAATGCATGGAAGGTATTTGATATCAACTGCTTTCACAGATTGCTACTTAATCTCTGTACCACATTCTACTGTTCTGAAAATAGAAATAATAACACTTTCTGGACTCAGAAATACTAAGGATGTCAAACATTAATAAGACTTAACCGCAACTGCCTCATACATTGGCATCTTAGGAACGGAACAGGTAATTCTTCCTCAACTCTTAGAGACAAAGCTGATTAACTATGTTTCTGGACTCTGGGACTATGAGACTGAACAGTGAAATAGGTATAGGGAAGATATTAATAGAGGATGTGAAACTGATGTTATCAGTCTGTAGAATAACTTAAGGGGCTACATACATGGTTACTGCTGTTTACTCTTGGTAAAATCAAGTTAATGGTGTGTGCCCTATGCTGAACTGGTACTTCTGAGGAGTGTCCTAGGGGAGATAGGTAGTTCATCTTAGATTTCTCCCAGATTTCTGCATTTGTGAATTGTTAAATGACATTTCATAATTTTAAGAGAAATGAAACAATCTCTCAAACTTGGATTTTTTTTTTTTTTTGTTGCTGATAATGTGCACTTGTGAAATTCTATGTAAAATAGAAAGCACTTGGGGTAGCTGAAAATAAGAAATTTACCCCATAGGAACCTGCCTGATTAGACTGAAACAGTGTGTCACTGTTGAAACAGTATGAAGCCAAATGCAAATAATTTATGGCTGACTTGAAGAAAACACAAATCCGAACCATAAGTATAAATTAAAATACTGACTCTTCAAATTGAATAGGCGTGGGAGAGTTGTTTTAAATTTGTTCTCCAACACAATTTCAACCAGTTTCCTCAATTTTTTTAAAAATAATGCTCGCTTTTTCTGTCTTTTTAAAATCAGTCATGAATATTATGATACATTGAAGAAAATTTGCCTTTGGAATCCAAAATTTGAAATGTAAGTTGTGTGACTGGACACCTTTTTTTTTTTCTTTTCTGCTTACTGTCAGTTTGAGGAGGTTGAAATACAAAAAATAATTTAAAAAAAACCTTTTTTTTTAACTATGAACTTGTGTATAGTGTACAATACCATGTAAAACTACTTTTTTTTAAATGGAAAAAACTTAAATAGAGAAATAAAAGTATAAACATTGTGCTCCTTCCTCGGATTCCCAATTACCCTTCTAAACAAAGGTAGCACATTTCATACTGCATGCACCGCACTATATACATTCACATCCTGCACTATATAAAGAAATATAAAATCAGGGTAAATTTTTAAAATGCCATGATTGATCCATAGAATTGAAAACCTGAATATGCAGAGGTGTTACATACAGGTTGCATTATGAGTAACACATGAGCTTTTGGCACAGGACTGTATTTTACTCCATGAATTTGTTTCAGGAGAGCCATATGCTTGGGCTACGTGTGCTACACAGGTCAGGAAAGTGAAGCACTTCCTTTTTGTTATCCCTGCCTGTCACAGTGCTTCAGTCACCCAAAACTAGGCCTGAATCAGGGGTTATCCACAACAGACCCAGTTGCCCCTTGATTTCCTTCCATTACTCAGGTAAGCTGCCAACACTTCCCTGAGGAATTTCAACAGTCAGAAAAGAAAGATGTGAGTGTGTGTGCGCACATGCATGCTTCATCCTGCATACATGTGTAAAAGTTTGTATCTCAGCCAAACCTAATTGGACTTTTCTGATAGAAATAGCTGCATTTCCTTTAATTTGAAATCTCTTCCTCAACTAATGTCGCAGGATCTGTGAAAACATCCAAGTGAGTCATTACAGAAAATTTCACAGTATTTTACAACAGGGATTGATAAGCATTATAAATGTGGGAGCTGCAACTAGCTCCTGCTAAAATGTGTATTGTTTAAAGTGCTGTTGCAGACCTTCAGCCGTGACAAAGAAAGTGACTACAGACATGGGCTGCCCTTCAGTCATGAAACACTGTGAGATGTTAATTGTGTTAGCTTGTGGTATCTCAAGAATTTGGAGTTTCATAAGGCAGTGTATCCTACCTAATACTAAAAAGAGAGAAGAGTATCAGCTCTTTTTCTTTCATCATCTTGATTTTCAGCATTGTAATTCTTTTTTGTTTATAGATCCATCTCAGAAGGAATGGTTAGCAAACACGAGACAAAATTTATAACACCACAAAAAGTGATGCTGACTCTTAAGCTTTAATACTTTTACAGTGATACTGCAGTATTGTCTGAAATACTTAGACCTCTAGAAGAATTTAGAGAAAATTCGACTTCAGAACTATGAAACTTGATGATAAATATTCTTTCCTGATTAAAATTTTATTTCTCACCTTCTGTGGATTTACTCTTGTTCTAATGTAAATTAAGAAAACACTATGCAAATCAGAGCTAATGAGTTATTCTTCCCTAAGGAGTTGAATGCAGAGTGCTTTAACAAAAGTAATATAAAATCTGAAATATTTCATGTTATTTTATGATCTTTATGAAATAAATTATGTTTCAAGCAAAACAGGAGGCTGTGTGTACAAACATAAAAACTAAAGAATATATTTTACTGACAAAATAATAACTGGCATATGATTGTGATCTTCTGGTTGTTATGTATATGTCCATCTTAAAGTAATATTAGTGAATAAATATCTTTTTGCAGTTCCACTTTGGAACGCCTTTTTCTCCCTCTTAGTGAATTTAATATATACATCACGCCTTAGCTTAGTCATTCAGTGAAAATATAATTTATAATTGCCATTAAAATAAAAGAAAAATCAAACATTACTAGTTAGTCAGTTTAATTTCATTTCCACATAATATGTGGTTTTAATCTATAAATCAAAACAATAAATTCTGATAAAGAGACTTATCAACCATGTTGGGCCCCAAGTAAATGATCCTTTGGCATCTTGCTGTTAAGTTACTCAACAAAGAATCAGACACATTATGAATTCAGTAAAAAAAAAACAATTCATAGAATCATAGAATCAAATACGTATACATAAAAATAAACTCATATAAAAATACTTTCTTAATTCCTAATTTCTAGAATGATTTAATTATAGAAGCATTTCTGACAAAATGAAGAAGGAGTATGGATTTTAGTGCTTAGGCTAGAAGAAGCAAACATTTGAAAATGTAAATGCTTAAGGGTCAAAACCATTACTCAAACAGAGAATATTGAAAATGTATTTTTTAAATGCATGTTGTTGACAATTATGATTCCTATAATCATATGACCCACATGTCCAGCAGGGCTTTTTCACAGAATCCCATTAAAAATATTCCCCTCTTGGGAGAAAATAAAGATATTTTAAGACCTTAGGACAACACTAAGTCTAATTTGCAATAGAAACTTAGGGTGTATTACTCTTTTCTCTTTACTGCAAAAAATATATTGCTAGGACTCAAGAAATAATACACCTACCTAAACAACATGTTAAGACGAACAGCTGTATTACTTAGACTGAATCAAATCTATGTTGAAATGTTTGGCCATGTAGCTTTTTATAATTAAAAGTTAAATTGTTTTACTACTTGAACCAAAGGTTTTGGAAGATAATATATTCTGTGATGTGTCACTGAGTTATATGCTGTGTAAACAGTATATTCTATGAACAATTGCAGTATAAAAACATGATTAAACTCTGAGGAAATTCCTTCTTAACACAAATAAATAAATATGTGTGTATATATACACACAGAATTAGAGTATGAATCTAAATATATAAAAATATGTTATTCCGTCTTTTTCTTTTGCACTGATTTTTCTAATAGAATCTGCAGGGTAAGCATTTGTAAAACACTATTTGTACAAGAAAGTATTTTTCAGAAAATTGTTTATTCTTCCCTCTCCTGTTGTCATAGGTAACTTGGACAATCACTAACTGAGAATCTGACATTAAAAAAAAATTATTTGGTGTTGCATAAGGTCTGAGAAAATGCATGGGTTTTTTTATAGAGTTAAAAGTTGGTGGGAAAGTACATTGCTTCATTTTGTACCAAGCAGTAGCTTTGCTAGTTATACATTTTAACTGAACTTCTTGTTGGTGAACAGTGGGGTTACTTTGAAGATGGATAGCTGCTTGATCTCTCAGACTGTGAAAACTTTTCTGGCTTTAATAAGCAGAAAAAAAACCCCAGTGGTTTTGGGATTCTTTGACACAGAATTGTAACAAGGAACTTACTGCAAGTAGCAGCTTTGTGATTAATGCACGTGCCAGGAGAGTGTTCAGCCAATTCTTTTTCAGCTACATTAGCTGAGCAGCGCTAAATTCTAGTGAAAAACCAAACACACTGTGTGTTCTGTTCAGATCAAGAGATAGTACAGTGCATAGTCAGTATCAAGAAGCACAGAGACTTATAGAAAAGTAGATAAGAATTACTCCAACATTATAAACAAATGTACCTCACTCTTTAAATAGATTCCTTGCACAGGTGTGTTCAGAAGTTTTCTGGGTCTTTTTGAGACAAAAGAAGTGACGTAACAGGAAATTCAGGCCACTGAATGGAAACCAGTCCAAAGCAGCCGTGGTAGAGTACCACAGTCAGGGCTAACCCAGCAGCCGGACAGGGGCTCAGCATGTCCTGTGTTGGCAGGAGCAGTAACTTGAGCCAACATCTGATAGCCCAGCGGGTCACTGAGAGGAATGAGTACAGCAGCAGATGTGTGTTAGCAGAAACCTGGCAGGCTATGTGAGATTCAAAAACTGGCAGAGACGTTCACTGAACAGAGCCAGGACTTTGCCTGGAAAACTGGAAAAAATAAAGAGGAAAAAGGTTATATTCAGACTGTTTAGTCAGATTTGATCTGTGTGATTTTGGTTTACTCCCTGTGACCATTAGAACTGAACATAATGACTCCTAATAAACTACTAGTGAAAGAGAATGCTCCAGCATGTACCAGAGGGTCTCTGGCCCTCTTTATTTTGGAAATAAAAGGTATGCTGTAGATTCAGACACATACATTTTTAATGCATGGTAGAATTTCTTTTGCTGAAGGGATTTCTCATTGTTATGGGGAAAATGTTTGCTTCCTAGATGTTTAGTGTTTGCCATGCCAGAAATAAAGCCAGCTTTTGTGAAGAGGAAACACCGCTAAACAAACCACTGTTCTTCTTTGCCCTTCTTGGGTTACCAAACTACTTGTACTAGAGCATCATACTCTCTTCATGATTGCATTTCCTTCTGGGATCTGTGCATGTCAGATATTTACTGTCACACGGGCTCAACTTTTATTTCCCAGAAATTTTCAAAGCTATCATATTCATGGTATTTGCTAAAGAAATCAGAATATGCAAGCCATGCAGAAAGAACCTAGTTAAAAACTGTTTCAGGAAATTTTGCTTGCCCCTCCTCCCCCCAACAAACAAGTAAGCAAGCAAAAAAACCAAAAAGAACAGATTTTTTTTTTTGAACCTCATAACATCGACTGATCTTCCTGTAGTTTGTGTTGTCCTTAAGCAGCATAGAAGGTGAAAGTCTTTGAAATGAATTTTGATTTGAAAATAAAGGAAATATTTGGTCTCCAGACAAATAACTGCATTAATCTTACTCTAAAGGTAATGATGACATATCTCAAGGTCAGAATTTGGCTTTTCTATAAAAGAGGATGATTTTTTGCTACTATTCATTCATACTATAAAATATGAATATAAACCTATAAAATATAAATAGTATGCTGTAAATAGTACTGATTCAGTACCCTATAGAGCCTTTTTTTTGTTCTGTTTTTTAATTTCTTTTTCTTCTGTCTATCAGAAATAATTTCAATTGTGCCTGGAGTCAACTGCTCTTCATTTGGAAACTGAATATTTGCATCTTAGTAATGAAATTTGTTAACTCAATTGGAAGATATCCTAATTCACAGTTTTTGAAAGTAATCGTAGAGATATCTTAAACACACCCAGGTACCCAGTTTTGCCTCTAACTGCTGCTAGAGACACACTGTGAATCTTTTGTAGCCCCTGTATCATACCTACAAAGAGCAGGGAAATGTCTTGAATAGCCTCAGGTGTCTCTGGTAGCAGTAGCTTTAAGCAGATAATTCAGTTCCTGTGTGTCTGCCAGATGATAACTTGATTAATGCATAAGGTCATGTGGCTCAGAAAAAAAATAAAAAAGGAAAACATCACCTCTGTATTCTCTACTACAGTTTATGAAATGGTCCTTACGCAATCTCAGATCATTTTGGAAAGACCAACTGCACCTTAGGTTATTTTTTCAGCCATTGTGAAGATAAGTAATATCTCAATGTGTTACTCAGTACAAAGAAAGTGGGGTTTTTATTTTATTTTCACTAGGCATTTCATGAACCATGAGTTTACCTATTTATTATTCTTCTCTGTTTCCACTGATCAGAGGAAAACCAGGAAACCTGCATGTCTTTCTCCTGCTTTATATGTATTTTCTTTAGGAACATTTATGAAGACTTTGAGGAAGCTGAATCTTGGAAACATGGAGAGTTTAGAGTTTGAAAATCTCAGTCACATATGCTTCTACCATTGTGGCCATGTGTCAATGATTTATTCCTTTGTTAAGCCTATTAGATATGGGTAACTTTTTTCTCTTTCCTAAATAGAGTCAATCAATTTCACCTTCCTCCCTCTGTTAATGAGTTTATTATAAAATCAGCTGTTGTTATATTATCAATCTGTAAAGATAGTGTGTTCAAATACAACATTTTTACATATATGTGTATTATAGTTTAATACAGTAATTTCCTCTATGAATTGATACTGTGTCTTTGAATGTTTTACACAGATGTTTGCACTTCATGAGAGAATTTTATTCCCTCTTTTACTCAGCTTGCTGTACTATCAGATAAAATATTGAGAACTCTTATCAGTGTAAAAAAGTGACATAAAAAAGCCAAATGTTTACTTGTAAATAATTTAAAAACATTGAAAGAAAAGCAAAAATTTAAATAAGAACTGGATCAAACTTGATGTACTTAGTGTTAGAATATTTTTCATAGAAACAGGGAGTTGTGATAACTATCTTTATAGAATAATTCAGTTATGTGAATCATGCTTTACATTTTCAATGTTAGGCTTGTGCCAGGATCTGGAAATTCAAATTTGCTTTGAAGTCTCTAAGTGTTTTTACAGTTATATGTTCTGAACAAGACATCAGCATTGTTTGGGCTTCTATTTTTCAAAATCGGTCATAAAGATGTGATTTCACTTACAGAGATCATAACTGTCTCATCTAAATGTGTTAACTGTCATAATAATTAATGAAAGTCATAAATCAATATGAGTTGTTTTTGAAAAGATCTTGGCCTTACATTGAAGATATGTTCTATTTTTGTTCTGTTACATATCTAAATTTTTAAGGTTTTGTTATCAGAATTAAATGTAAAATTTTACTTACACTAAACTATGTAATAATATATGTGATGTTCGAACTCATTCAGAAATGTATTTTTAGAGTTAGATATGTAATATGTCTATTTCAGTCAGAATAAATTCCAGCCAACATTACTTTAAATAATGTTTTAAAATTACTGAATAAATTTCTTTTGTTTTTTGAAAGTTTACATTTTTAAAATCATTGAACCAGTTTAGTTCTGTTGCTTTGCACATTTGCCTTAATGCATGTTAAGTATCCAGTATACTAAAGGAAGTGTTTGATCATCTTAGTATTTGAAAATGAATACTAATAATGGCATAAGGCTTTCCTTTTCTCTTAAAATTACAGTATTTGCCATTCTTTACCTAATGTCATTATTTCATACTAAATGGGATTACTATGTTTTGTAAGTAACTTTGACAATTTTCCAAAGATACAGTTCACAGTTCACAACAGGCAATGTATTATTTTAACATTGTACTTGCTTCTCTAACAGAAAGATCTCTCCTCATTCATGTGTGATCTACAGGTTGCTATGGTCCTTATTTTATAGTGACCTCTTAAATTGAAAATGGCTTAGGAAAATCAGGAAGAAAAAAACTGAAAAATATAATCAGACCATATTTCTTATTGACAGCAAAGTGTGCAAACGCAAGAGATATTTAGCTGGAGTTTTACCATTTACTCTCACATATTCATACTATGAAACTGCATCCAGGATTCTATATTCATGCAAAATTAAGCCCTGTGAAACGAATTGCATGTATAAAATTATGCCACTAAATGTTCCTTCTCTGTATCTATTTGTCAAATACTGGCAATTGATACCATCACATTTCAAACAGGAAAAATGGTTGAGGCAAACTAGCCACCTATGAGACACAGAAACATGGAGACAGCTGGGTCCAGCTATATGATGATGTCAGGAGTATTTGGATGGAGTAACAATTAGGCTGCACAATCCCCTCTGGGCTCTTTTAAAACCAGTTATGTGACTCACACTGTAATAGTGCAGCATTTATTTAATTCACCCATTTATTCAGAAAGTAAAGAAAAAACAGCAGAGGAAAGATAAATTTGAATTAATATATATACATAAGACAATATATATACAAAGATCAGGTCAAAGAATGACAGAGAAAAGTGATTGTGAGAAAGAGATATTTCTTAAACATAAACAGTCATTTATTTAAAAAAAAATACTATTATTTATTTATTCCAACAGGATGGTCAGTTGGTAACCACTGGACCAGATTTAGCCTCTAGATATTTGGAAGGCCAAAAGCGACAGAAATACCCTGTTATTAATTTGTTTTATCTAATTCAGATTGTCAGTACCATGAGTGCTAAGATATCTGAACTGGTTCTTGGTTTGACTCAGGCTGGATTTGTGGTTTTTAATAATTCAAATATCATGGGAGGAAAAAAAAAAAAAGCAGCAAGCTATACAGTCTTTTGACCAAACTGAGGTTCAGAAGCAGTATCGTGGCCATAGAAAAAGACCTGTATCAACAAACTCTGCCGGAATGGAGATAGCCATGTGCAACCTCTATACATCACACATCTTCATGTTCCAGGTCCCAGAGGATTTCTCAGGTTGTCATACTGATCCAGAAATACAGAGAAATCAGCTACAATGATGTTCCAGAGTCAATAAGCAATCTTAAAATCCAGAGAGTTGAGCAAGCTCCAGAAACCAGCTATGGTATAATTAAGCTAGTTATGACAACAACAGCTCACTTACCTGCTAGTAAGGTTACATTTTGGACATTTTGTGTCTTTTCTCCATGCTTCTCACAACATTTTACAGTATTCACAACTATTAATTCAGAGGCTATATTTGCCACTGTTTTTAAAACTCCAGTGTTGCATTATTGAGGATATTGTATAGCAGTTAGAAGAAAAACAAGAGGTTGCCATAACAGTATGTATACACAGAATTGTAAGAGCAACTGGGAGACTCCTATATGTAAAAAATTTGGAAGCATAAACAGATATAAAGATTTTGAAATAAAAAGGAAAAAATACTCTGTTCAGATGTTGAATTAATTCTATATAGGGTAGTATGTATATAACTATATATATAAAAACATAGTAATGAATAATAACAGGGAAATAATCTTTACTCAGTGTACATATAGTATTCTGCAATAATGCGTTTATATATATATATAACATATATATAAATAAATCTGTGAAACTATGAATTTCCAGTGTTTTCTCAAAGGTTACTTATCAAGAAACTCACTGGCAAAGTCTATCTGATGGAGCCTGGAACTGTTTCTTAATTCCTGATGTTGGCTGTGTCATTCAGGCATTTCTGGCATCATATTAAGGAGACACCCACGTAGCACCATCCCTGTGAAATGTCCTGAAGATCTATACCTGTTTATGCTTCCCTAGGTAAATGAACTAAGGTGTGGAAGAGCATGTATCAAACATTTTCAATAGAACTACAGATTCTTTTTTTAGGATCATGGTGTTTGATGCACCTATGTCCACTAGATGTCTCTTTTTTTTTTAGTGCTTTTACCTAGCATGGCTACTTATAACCAGATGCTGAAGACTGAAGTGGTGACTGGAGATGCCTTTGAGTTTCAGTCAGTTCTGCAGGGGACCTAACTCTGCAATGAAGTCCACATATGTGGATATCTTGCCTTTTCTCTTGTATTCTAAATAGAGTTGTGTGGAAGTAAGAAATTGTCTTTTCATGAAACCTGTGATTTTTCAGAGGTGTATTCTATATTCATGCAATATTTGTTTATATTACTGAAACCAGAGATCTTGGTTTGATTTATGACACATAGGACCTTACTTGACCACTAAGATTAAATTGCCAAAAGGTGTATAGCTAGTGCACTCTAAAACATTCCAGGGGACAGAAAGACATTCATGTGGAATAATGGATATGGTAGAGAATCAATGGGTAATATCCTCTTGAAGCAGCAGGTAAAGACCAGGAAGAATACACCGTGCCATCTCAGATGTTACTAGAACATTCTGTGTGGGCATCTGAATAAAGAAATAAGTGTTTTTAAGAGTGAGCTGGCGCTCTAAGCTATACTAACTGCAATGGATCTATGAAAATCAACATGTAGAATTATCTGAGCCCCATTTTTTCTCACAGCAAGCTTTAATCTTAAACAATAATGTTAAGAAGATCAGAAAGGAATCCAACTTTGTGTGTTTAACTGTTCAAGATAAAAAAGAAGTGTTTGCATTAATGATACACCACTGTGTATGAAGTTCATCACTTCATACATGCATCTTTATTTGCATACACCTACTCATATTCACCCGTATGGTGGTTGTAACACTTGTATAAATACTGCAATGAATAGAAGCAGCCTGTTCTTTCAAAATAAGTGTGCAGAAAGTGTTTGCTTTGTAGTAATCTCTGAAAATATTTTTAATGCTTTTTTTTTTTAATAGAATTTTCTTTATAAAGGATTTTTTAAAGGTCTGTTATGAGAAATCAACAAGCAAAGAAACAACACAGGAGGAAAAAAAAGAAAAACAAAACAAAACCAAAACCAAAAACCCAAACCAGAAAATCAACCTACAATACCTGCAAATGAAATAAGTTAGTCCGTTGAAATTGGTATTGAACAGGAAGAATGATTTTTTAATATCTGATTTAGTTTAGAATAATTTAAACTTAGAATTAGCATGTGCTTCTGTGATCCAGAGATGAGTCTAAGTTAATTTTCCAAAGCACAGAAATCAGAATGTCCATTGCATTTGTATAAAAGTTTATTTTAATGCTTTCTGGTTCAAGGCTTTTCTATTATTAAGCATTATTAATGCTTTCTATTTTAATGCTTTTCTGTTTTTTATATTTGTAGGCTTAATTTAGACACATTAAAAATAATTTGACTTGCCATTAACATGTCGCAGTATTTATACATATAGGAACAATAAATTAGGAGATATATATATATATAGATATAAGATCATGGTAATTACTTAATATTGATGCCTTACAACAATATAATCAATCATTGCAACATAAGTTAAAACAGAGAAGATGAGGCATAAAACCAAGCACACGTAGTCTAAAGGAATTTCTATTCTATAAAAAAAAAAACAACATGAGGATGTTAGACTTGTAAGATTTGTACAATGGTAAGATCATGTACATATGTGTATATTTCTTGTTTGTATTTGAATTTTTCATACCTTACTTTGTTTTTCCCTTAATCTGATACGTAATGAAAATGATCTCTAATCATTCTATCAGTCTGGTTATGGAGAACCCTAAAACTAGAACTGCTTTTACAATACTCAACCATACTGTAGAGTGCTTCAAGTATCTAAAAAAATATGATGGTTCAACTTGGGTCATACTAGAGTTTTTTCCAAAACTCATTAAATATTCTCAATGTACTGAACAGAACAATATAAAAATATCTTAAACATTTTAAATAAACAAAAAATATTTTAAACCAACCTCCTTAATTCTTTTGATAAATCTGGATGACAGAGGCCTCATATCAATAACTATTCTGTAAATATATGTGTGAAAACAAAATATTTTCCCCATCACTGATTACATTATGACTTTGTTGTATGAAGTCATATATTCACAGCTATAAAATGATAATGTGAGATATTTTTAGTACTAAGAGCTGCACAGAATTATTCTAGAAACGATGCATTAGCTTTCTAATTTTTTTTTCTTTTAAAAAAGGAGGTTTTGCATATATCTATTGTAAAACCACATCAGGTCACTTGCATTTCTTTCCAGCCTTTGATGAAGTAATCTGCTATTCTTCCGTATATATTGTTGGGAAAACAGCTTTGATTCAGAAAGTTTTTTAATATTTCCTTTATTACAACCACTGCACTGAATTTTCTGGCTGCTCCAAGTATCTATTAGGTCTCTGCATTATCTTTAACAGCTTTTGATAACTATCACAAGATTCTTCTATTCTCCTGCACCTAATAATAACTTTGATACCAAGAAAATCAAGTGTGGCTTTTCCTCAGGGTAAGTTCTTTACCACCTTGTCTACTAAGTAATACTGCACTCTCTTTCATAATTCCTGTTGGCTGCATTTATTACTGAGTTGGTCAGAATTTAAAGCATACATGCAGATAAAATTCGTAAAAGTCCCCTGAGGATTTTTCAGAAATGCATAGGAACATATGCCTGAATATCACATACATATTTTGGGGTGTAAATAATTTAAACAACTTTAGCATCCATTCTTTCCTTCTCTTTTTAAGCTTTACCATATGAGCAATGTCATTTCTTCTCTATTTTCTCAAATTCAAATTCCATTGGCATTTTAAAACTTTAGACATAAGTGTTTGCCCTAATCTCTAGCTTTTCCCTGTTTTTATCAATTATGTATGGATTTTGCTCTCTGATGATCAAGTGATGTGCAACATCAAACTAAGTTTTTATTGTGCTAATGAGATAGAACTATCTGACATCTAATGTCTTCTATGTCTCCTTGAATTATTCTATATCTCACTTTGTGTACAGACAATTTAGCTGATTGATAATCATTCTTCATTATTTTTGCATTACAAATCACCTTTTCTCCTTTCATCTGTAAGTATAAGTAGATCATTGAATTTAGTGGAAGTCTCTCCTTTCTTCATTTTTTACCTATATTAAGGGATACATTAACAAACTCAACTTATTTTGAATTCCTGTATAGCCTGAGTACCATTCATATTCTACTTCAAGTATACTAACGCTGTACAACTGATGCCAGTGCTCAGTACTAAATATATTTAAATGCAAAAAGAAATATTTGAAAGAATTTAGAATGAAGAATAGTTTTCTGTGTTATTTTTCAGGGTTATGAATGTCCCTTACACATTGCAATTAATCTAGATGAGCCAAGAACACAACCTGAGGTGTTTAATCTTGAGTAGCATGCTTTATTTTGTCCTGGAGATGTGATAAAATAGGGGGTAAACTTCATACTGGAAAACGGTAGCAGCTCCTCAAAGGTAATAATGAAAGGATGACAGAATTGAACTAGAGAGAAGGGGAAAGATAAGTTGAGATGTCAAGATTATTCTAGTCAAAAATAACATCGTAAAAATAATTGGCAAATAGATCTTGAAGTTTGAATTCATCTCACCCAACCTTATGTATTTTATGACTGAAGTTTCAGTTAATTGGTTAGGACTCTTATAATGCAAACAAATTAATACTGGAAAAGGCTCTTTACAAAAATATCTTCCCTCCCTTCACTGACTGAAACAAGAGCCCAGACAAATGGATGTCTTCAGGTGATTTATGGTAACCTTAGGTTACATAAGACATAAAATTAAAAGAAAAAAAAGTCTGATAAGCACAGGCAAAAGAAGAGGGAAGGTTTGCAGTTTAGATTAAAAAAAAAAAAAAAAAGGAGGGGTGGGCGTGGGGTGGTGTGTGTTCCAAAGTCAATGGCAAGAAAAATTAATTTTGTGGGCCTTGGGAGAAAACTTCTGCTGAGAAGGAAGCTTCACCTCACGGCACTGGGAAGGAATCATAGAATGGTTTGGGTTGGAAGGGACCTTATAAACCATCTAGTTCCAACCCCCCTGCCATGGGCAGGGACACCTTCCACTAAACCAGATTGCTCAAAGCCTCATCCAGCCTGGCCTTGAAGATATCCAGGGATGAGTTTGCTCAAAGCCTCACCCATCCTGGCTAGATGAGGCTTCAATCAACCTAGTGATGAGGCTTTGAGCAACCTGTTCCAGTAGAAGGTTCCCCTGTTATATTTCATGCATCTAAGAAAGTGAAGTTGATAAAATCAGAAGATTCCGAGAAATGAGAAAAGAGCTAGAAATGATACTGTTAATATTTTATTTTCGGACATATTCATACTTGTTAAACAAGACTATTTTGCATAACAACACAACTTCCCTCAGAGTAGGAATATAAATACATTATCTTTCCAAAAACACCTACTGTAGAAGTAAGGAAATCTGCCAAGTGCCATCCACTTTACCACTATTTTTATTAACATGACAATGATGAAACCTCAATAAAACCTCTTGTTCTTATCAAAATATTCTGCAAATTTCTTATTAGGAAGGCTTACAGCTATTTATGGAGGGACCCAGTTTTCTTGAGAGTTTGGTTAAGCGTAAGATTTTCTGAATGCCTATCAACCTCCTGAGGCAGTAACAACAGACAATAATTGGGGTGGTTTTGGTATATTAATCAACATCAATTCAACTTTACGAACTATGAGAAAGAAGTCTTTCATTTAACGCATTCACAATTGAAATAGGTTTTGATTTTTCTCACTGTAAAATGTTTTATAAGTAAAATTGTATTGTCTTTTTTTGAGATTAAAATTACTTATTTAAAAGTTCTCATGACTAAAATCTTTTATTCAGTCCAAGGTAAGCATCTTTATGAACTCTGGATTTTTTGTGTGCTTGGGCCAAGAAACCAGGGAATCTCCTCCAGTATACAGTTAAACTACTATCCAGTCACATTTCTCCACATGCACTGGAATCTTTATAAATTGGAAAGAACACTAATTAATCAGAGATGGATGGGTAAAACGTTTTTTCAAGATTTTTCAGGAGGTGTTGATTTAGCTTCAATTAACAAAAATAATTAGAAAAAATGTTAAAAAGTTCTAAAAGTAAAACCTTGTTTTTTCAAGAACTCAATATTGTGCAGAAAGGATTTCACACACACACACACACACACACACACACACCCCCTTACAATAGATGGATCCCTGGCCATAATTATTCAGGTTTTCTGTAGGTTTGTATTTGTTTTTTAGGTTATTTTTACTGAAGCATCAGGGATTGGCAATAGCTGGGTGTAGTGAGTTCAGTAAATGATGCTCAGACGGGAGATGGAGTTGTACTCCCATTCAATTTCTCTTCACATATCATAGTGATTGCAAGGTTTGTGGAAAAATTCCCGCTCACTCCAGTCATGCTTACATTGGCAACAACTTCGGTATTTCTTTTCATCACTAAGGCCTGTGAGAGCGTCTGGACATCTCATCTGAGAAATTCCCTGTCATTGCAGACTCTACAACTGTCTGGGACAGCTTGATTTACTGGTTCCAAAGGCATGTAGAAGTTTAGCTTCTTGAGAACTGCAGTGGTTTGATCTCTTCACTGGCTTGGAATAAAGCATCATAAATAAATTACTGTCTTCCTTCTGTATTTAACTCTAAAATGGAGATTGACTGTGCCCAAGGAAGGAAGAGGCATGGCCAAGGCACTGTGGAAAGGTATTCAGTGATCATAAGGTTTTGATCTCCAGAGGAAACTGATTACCAGTGGGTGTTCTAGAATGTTTACTGAAAGACAGCCTTCCTTTAACCATTACTGTAAATGAAATTATATAGATTTGTTTCATGTTCTAACAATCTAAGTTAGGTATCATAACAATATTCTTTGAGATTAAATCAAATTTCCACACAAAATAAAATACCAAGTATTTTTAAATCATGAAGTAACAAAGCTTTACCTTGTCTTTCCCTTCCAGACACCAGATATTACTATTGAGAGCTGGAAAATTTAGTTTAAGATTTTTTTCCTACATTTCTGAAATATATCCATATTTGCTGTTCTACATAATACAAAGTCTTTTTACAGAGATACTGGGTGTGAAGCAATAACAGTGCGAAGTTTGTTTCCTTGTATTTTAAAAGGAGTATTAAAGGCTGGTGCTTCACTTCATCTGTTTCTGATTTTAAATACTTTGGACAGTGATTATTCATAATTCTTCTCCAATTTTTTGCTGGTCTTACTGTGGCTATTTTTGAAATCCAGCTCATGTAAGGAAAATGCAGCTTTTTATACAAAATGCTTAAATTTCTAATTAGGAAATATGAATTGTGGTTATAGTCCTCGGATTGTATTAATATTTAATTTCTTAACTTCCTACATCAAGGATTAATCAGAGGAAAACTTGTTCTGAATACTAATGAGTTAAAATAGGAAATATTTCAAAGGTTTTTCTAAATTACTTGTAAGGGTTACATTGCCATGCAAAACCACTGAAAACATGTATCATAACTGTCTGCAAAACAAATTTTCATCTCTTTGAACCTCACTGATAAAAAAGGTCTTTCACTGCCACCTTCTAGGTTGTAGTTACAAACAAATACAAATGTCTTCACTTGTTCGTCATTTATGCTTGCAATAACACTGAGTTAGCAATATTTCCCTTACAGTGATTTCAACAGGGTAGGCATAGCCATAGGAATATTTCAATTTAAACCGTTCAAGTATTCCATTGAGAATGTTTAATTGCAATCAGTGGGCAATGTAAACCATGAAGATTTCTCTCAGGAAACCTTTTCACTGTCAACTCATCTCATCCCCTTTGCAGTCATCCTGGAAGACTCGTTAGGCTGCGCTGAGCTTCTAGTTGTAGTAAGTTTACAATGTTACTTTTATGTTTCAGAGTAACTGGGGTAATGTATTTCTTTGTTTCTCAGGAAATATGAAGAACTGGATCCTACTTGTAATTAACGAGCTGAGAACTCATTCATGTAAAATTCATGTAAAGCTGACATTATCAAATGAATCTTCTCTTTCAATATGAGGATTTGGGGGAGAAGTGTAGCTGGGTGATATAATTTATAGGTGCATTAAACACAGTGACAGCAGATCTGTCATCTCCCCACGATATCTTTCTGCCTAAGACTTGAACTTCTGAAAAAGTTTAAAGATTTTGTTTAGGTGGGTGTTTTTTTTGTTGCTGTTTGTTTGATTGATTTTTGGTGGGTTTTCTTTGGTTGGTTGGTTGTTTTCGTTAAGGTTAAATTATTTATAAGGACATAATTTAAGCTTTTGTAGTATGTTCACTACATAGAGATATTTGAAGAAGAGAAAATACGAAAAGTTTTGGCACTGCAGAAATAGAGATATTTTTTTTTTTTATCCTCATCTGTTTGAAACGCACTTAAGAAATGCTGCCCAAGTCATGACATTCATCCATAAAAGTCCTAAATTTTAAAGCTAATTTTATTTTTTTGCTGCAATTTAAATTAAGCTAAGAAAAATCTGGGTAAATATATCAGAACAGAGGAACTGAGGAGGAACACACTTTACCAGATCAGTTTGATAAAACAGAAGTAGTGAAAATTGGTTCAGCCTATGGATTATTCATTCTCTAGATAAGAAAATAACATGAAAGTGTAGATTTTGTATAAAACAATAAAAATCAAATAATAGTCCCAATAATACTGATTTTATCAGCCAAAGAAAGACATAGAGACAATCAACAGAGGAAGATTTTTTTTTTTAATTAGGTTATCCTATTACAAGCTTAAGTGCTGTGAAATATTTTTATTTTTCACTGTTAACATTTTCATTCAGAAAACAGGAAGGAGGAATGGAAAAATTTGATCTCACATTGTAGTACCAAAGATTCTGCAAAGCAAAGGACTACTATGATGTGCATGATGAATGACAAAAACATTTTCTGCAGTGTTTTAAAGAAATACTCACAATGTTGTCCTAAATCTGTGTTCTTTTGCCTGGTATGCAATAGCAAATCAACACACTGAATTGGGATATTTTTATTTATTTCAGTTTTGCAGAATCAGTTGCTAGGCATCTAACAAAGCCAGCACACCTTTTAGAAACACAAGGTGCCTTTTATACAAAATGTTAACAATGAAGAAATCACGATAAAATAACTGATTGGTTACTCATGCTTTTCACCACCACCCGCAGTTACATATATTCATGTTTTAAACATCTGGGGAGGTTTTCTTCATTAGCATACACATTACTCATAATGGGATGTATTTTTTAACATTAAAATCACTTAAATCTAGTTCAAGACACAAATTTTTATTAGGGTCTGGCACAGATTTAGGTAACAAACAATAATTACTATATACAATAGATGTTTGACAGGTTAGAGTATACTATTGTCTTTAACCAGTTGGTAGGGTGTATTTCCATCTCTAATTATACCTGATCTACAACAATAACATGAAATTAAATTACTTTCAACACACAGGACCATCACAATCTGAGAAGTAATGGAATTATATAACTAACTTATCTTACATGGTACTGTCTATAAAAGGAAAGGTGAGTGACTTGTCTTCAAACCTACCATGAAGTTCTGTTTTTATGGTGGTGTGTTGAAAAATTACTATTTTCAATGTTCTATGCCCAAACAACTTGCTGTAAAAAAAACAGATGACACATCTGAAAGATCATTCATTAATTCTTTTTGCAAGATCAAGATCCCTTTTTAAGTAACATATGTTTTGTGGTGAGCTGATACACATTTAATACAAATAACTCTGATCACCCTGACAATAAGTTATGCACACCACACCACAGGACTTTCTGAATTAATTCTGTTTCAAATAAGGGAAGAAGATATTTTATTTAAAAAATTCTTTAGATTGCTGTCACAAATATGACAGTTATGGAGAGGAGAAAGTTACCTTCACATCATTAGTACTATCATGGTTTAGGCCCAGCTGGCAACAAAATACCACGTGGCCACTCACTCACTCACTCCTTCCCACTGTTGGGCTGGGGAGGAGTAAATATAATGAAAAGCTCATGGACTGAAACACAGACAGAGACAGATCACTCAGCCATTAAGGTCACAGGCAAAGCAAACTCAAAAAACTCCTCGGCCTCTAGGAAGGTCTCTGATCTCCCATGACCCCCCATGCCGGCAGGGGCACAACCTGCCCTTTCACCACAGGATGCAGGGGAACTTCTGCTCTGGACACCTCATAGAATCACAGAATTATTTGGGTTGGAAGGAACATTAAAGACCATCTAGTTCCAACCTCCTACCATGGGCAGGGACAACCTCCACTAGACCAGGTTGCTCAAAGCCTGATCCAGCCTGGCCTTGAAGACATCCAGGGATGGGGCATCCACA
>NW_010264703.1:28259-28532 GCF_000690775.1 Eurypyga helias
CTTCTCTGGCCACCCTGTTCCAGCGTTTCACCACCCTCTCCGTGAAGAACTTCTTCCTGATATCTAATCTAAATCTACCCACTTTCAATTTAAATCTGTTACCCCTTGTCCGATCACTACAAGCCCTTGTAAGAAGTCCCTCCCCCCAGCTTCCTTGTAGGCCCCTTCAGGTACTGGAAGGCTTCAATAAGGTCTCTCTGGAGTCTTCTCTTCTCCAGGCTTAAAAAGCCCAACTCCCTCAGCTTTTATTTTATAGGAGAGGTGCTCCAGCCC
>NW_010264704.1:0-1567 GCF_000690775.1 Eurypyga helias
CCCCGCGCGGGCGGGGCCCAGCGGCCGCCATTTCCTGGGCGGGCGGCTCTGCGAGGGGGCTGCAGCCGCCACACAGCACCCGAGCCAGAAACACAGTGTAGGGGGATCAAACCCAGCCGATGCCTTTCCTGTCAGCGCTTGTACCAAATGCAGCGCAAGCTCTCCGTTAATTAGGGACAGAAACCCCCGTGGTCTGTGCCGTCAGCACTGCCAGTCAAACCGTCTAGGGCTGTAACAACACCCCTGCCCCAAGCTGGGGTTTGCGTGGGACGCGTGCCCTTGAAACCTTAAGAGAAGTACTAGTGTCTGAAACACCACCTCCAAGTTTCCTACTACAGACGCTCAGTGCAAGTCTGAAGTGGAAGGACAACCTGGCCAATGACCTAATGAACTAAACACACTGCCTTCCGCCATTAAACCACAGAATCACAGGATGGTTTGGGTTGGAAGGGACCTTACAGACCATCCAGTTCCAACCCCCCTGCCATGGGCAGGGACACCTTCCACTAGACCAGGTTGCTCAAAGCCTCATCCAGCCTGGCCTTGAACACTTCCAGGGATGGGGCATCCACAGCTTCTCTGGGCAACCTGTGCCAGTGCATCTCCCAAAGCACAAAAGTATTTGTACGCATTCTGACAGACAACCTTGGAAGGACAGTATCCGGTATTTAACTTCTGATGGGAGACAGTTCCCCTGTTAGGTTTGCAGGTCTGAATTTTGCTTGCCGTTAATTAGCTGTTAATTAACTTGACCAAAGGTACACAAATGCGAGAAACAACCTTGCGAGGCCGTTTCACACCTCTGGGTCTTGGCACTGCTCCCCCTCAGAACAGCTACAGCAATACTTCAAGTGAGGGGTTTTTTCTGTCTAAAGCCAGAGAGAAGGGTCGCATCTTTGGGAACACACCCACCTTTCCAGCCCTTTTCTGATCAACTCCACCCCACTTCGAACGAAGCACCTTCAATTTTCCCACGCAAAGAAAATCTGCAAAGAGAGTTGGCGCTGGGTGGGCCCGTGACAAGAGTTTAGACCAGGGACATTTAAACAAAAGTTTCCTTCAGATTTTCCCTGAGAGAAGTCGAAAGACTGGACCCTTAACCAAAACTCTGTGCTGGCATTATCCTCCTAAAAGGAGATCAGTGCTGAGGCTACATAAACCACGGCACATTTTCACATGAAAAATAACCCTACCTGTGCACTGCTAGGGAATGCACAGCATTTCCGTGTGGCACATTTGGTTAATTTATTCAAGCTTTGATCAACCAAAACAACAGAGGTCGTAATTACAAACAGTGGTACCTCTTTTTATTAGTACAGAGAATATAAGATGCATAGCTTTTGCAATGAAAAAATCACGTCCATGCTCTAAGACATCGGATTAATGAAACGTCCTCCATGTCCGCCTCAGCAGACGGGCAAACCTCACAGTGTTACCTGATCATAGAGGGATGGGCCTACGGCATTGTTCGTCCAAGTCCCCGTTGATACTGTCAGACAAAAATCAGCAGTACTTAAATAGGGTGTGTTTAACTGCAGAATAGCTTCAAGTAATTTTTTTTTTTTTT
>NW_010264705.1:0-13927 GCF_000690775.1 Eurypyga helias
GGGGACATGAAACAGGGCCCTGCTGCACCCCGAGTTCCCTCGCCCTCAGGAACAGGCCGGATGTACCCAGCACGTGCAGCGACACGCGTGTACACACGGTGCGTATCAGCGCGGATACACCCGTGTGCACGTATGTACACATGAGCATCTTGTGTATCCGGGGGGGGTCACCCCGCCGGGTCGGGCTGGCGCCTGTTGGGCCATCGCGGGGGGTGCCCGTCCCTGACAAGGTGCCTCCAAAAAAATAACCACCATGTTCTAAAGGAGCTTGTGGCTAAGCAAACCAGGGAACCATAGGAATTGTGTCCCTAGGAGAGGGGAGATGGAAATGCAGCATTTCCATGGGCTGGTTTACACACACACACACACACACACACCCCGCAGTACCCACATTCGCATGACCCAGGTCTGAGGAGGCAGCCAGGATCTGTTCTCAAGGTACCACGGGAAGAGTGGAATGCAAAAAATGAGTCATTTTTGCTAAAGATTGTTGTGTCTAGGTCTTTCCAGCAGATCCTCGCCGGTTCCCCCTCCTCTCCCGCAGTGAGCGGATTGGGAGCTGCAAGGAAACCTGAGGCCTGAGGCTCCGTTTGCGCAGGCCGTTCCGCTGAAGTTGGGACCGACTGTGGGTCACGGAGCCGGGCGAATGCTGTGGCAAGCGGGATGACACACGCAGCAAGAAATGGGGGAAAATAAGAAAAGTAGGGTAGCAGCGCGGTTTCTCTTGAGACCCGTGATGCCACCCAAGGCACCCCGCCAGCTCCAGCGCCTGGGCGAGCGGCGGCGGGAGGCCGGTGTCCCTTGACCACTGGAGGGAGCCCATATTGTGCCGGAATGCAGCGGGAATACTACGTGGAAGACAAATAAATACTAAAATATGAAAAATCAGATCACTGTAGTCAGAACAAAGTGTCTTCCCCAGGTCAGAGCGTGACCTGTATATATGCAAAATGTTATAAAAATCAGATTTAAATGTCCCATTGTACTTCATCACCATGAAGAAAGGAAGAAAATATTAAGAACAAGGGTTTTTTCCCCCCATGTTTTGAATGCCAGTCTACCACCTGTCATCGGGAGCGAATTCATACACCGCGACGGTGCGTGGCGATGCCCGGCTGCTCCTTGGCGCTGCAGGAGTCGGCGCAGCTCCCGCTTGCTCTTCTTGCTTAAATGTAGGTCAGCACCTACAGACTCCTTCCCACAAAGACCGCCCCAGAGCAGCAGGAGGTTGCCACACTGCTGCTTTCGAAAGAGATTGTGCTCTTCTGATAAGCCAACCACCCCAACGCAGCAGAAGAGACGAAGCCGTGTGCCCTTTTCATCCGCGCATGGGACGAGCTACCTCCTACTCACAATGTACCTACAGGAGGCTGCCCTGGACCGAAAAAATCTGCTTGGCAATCGCACAGAGGAATGTTCCTGGTCAAATGGGGCTCTAAATGATGTGTTGTGAATGTGCAAATATTTGTAATTCAAAACACACTTCTAATACAAAAATATTTCCAAGAACGGCTGGCTCCGCAGAGTGATGCCAAGTTGCTGGAGACCCTGAAATGTCAAAATGGAATAAAACTGAAAGTGATTTGTGTAGTCATATGTTTCCTTGGCCCTGGCAAAATTACCATAAAAAGCATGATGTAACCTCAGCCACACAGACACAGAGAGCCTGTTGTGTTTGATACCCATGTTCTAAAATACTATCTGTAACGGGTGAAAATGCATTCTAGTCAATAGTTCGTTTCTTACCTGAGCTACTTTACCATTAAATGCAGAGCTTTATCCAGTGCAAATTTGATTTTTTTTTTTTTCCCCTGCTTTGGTCTCCCTCCCGGGTTTTGCCCTCCCTTTTTTGGGAGCTCGCAGGGATTCTGGGCGTTTGCAGCCCCAGTGCCGTGGGTGGTGACTGCTGGCACCACGTATGGTACATCTGTCCCTTAACAGCCCCCTTGTCCTGAGCTGAGCCCCCATTACAGGACCCCGGCGGGGCACTGGCTTCTCCTTGAGCTTTGTTTTCCAGAGGTGCTCCGGCATGGGAGCCATTGCTTCAGGCATCCACTGCTGCCTTTGAACTCTCTCTCCTTCCCTCCAGCGCTCAGGTAGTCTTTTTTTTTGTCGCACATGAGTAAGAACAGATGTCATCAGGTGTGAAGGGAAGGAAAAGGGATATGTGATGCTAGTGGTTCATTGCTGGCAGAGGAGATATCCCTGTGCTTGCACCGCTTGCCTTGTAAACCTCAAATTTCCCCAACATGTCCGTGTCTCGGGGAAAGGGCTGTAACTAAAATGTTCCCGGCGGGCTGGACATGCTGAACAGATGGACTGTTGTGTAGGAAACCACACAGATACGGTGCTATCTTTGCTGAGACTGACAAAGCTAAGCAGAGATCTTCATGCAAAGGATTCTTCCACTTCACACCTCTTGCTTTTGGATTTTTCTTTGATCCAAGCAAGTACAAAAGTGGGTCACAATAGTCACCAGGCACTTCTTACCCAGCAATAACAAGCACAAACAAAATTTGTCTCAAAGCCTGTCACCAGCACTAGCCGTGCTTTAATGACAATTGCAACATCATGCCTTAAGGGGAGTCGTGTCTCTGGTGCTGAACAAGGTCTGCTAGAGCCTACACAAGGTGCAGCTACACCTCAGAAGCCCTCCCTCATCTGAGGTGATGCTCGGAGACAGGATTGTATATACACATGGCCACACTGGGAGGGCAGGCTCCAGGACACAACAGGTTCTTCCCCGGGTTTCCAAGGGAGTTAAGGATGTGCAAGACACTTGCACTGAGTCCATTCCCTCTGAAGGATGCAAACACATCCCTCCTAGCAATCCCACCAAAACCAGCATCTTTAGGATGAACCCTTACATGAACAGATCATTCTTTTTATGGAAAAAAACCCTCATTTCAATAACTTATGTTTCTCTCTCCACATTTTCCTGTGAAAAGAATAATTGTTCTTCGCCTGCTTGGTGGGACCATGCCAACCAATGCCAGGGTAGTTATATCCAGCTATGAAATATTTTCTCCTTGGTGCTGGCCCAGAAGCAGAAAGGACTCCTGAAGACCTGGTACCCTTAGTTCCTCCCATCTCTGGCACAGACATTTAACAGCAGCAAACTCAGTGCAGCGAGCAACATCGCAGGAGTCTGAAAGCCCATCTATTACCCCTGGGTTGGATGAGCTGGTTCCCCTTTTTTTTGTATAATAACCCATTACTTCAAACACTTGCCCAGAAAACATAACATCTGGATTCAATTCCCTCCCCAACCTGAGAGTCTCTAACCTGTATTTCCCACGAGAGAGATGTAGCATGATGCTAAACAGCAATCTGGTAAGAGGGAAAAACAAGGCGTTTTTTTTATTCTTGCTCTCCAAGCAGAGCTATTGTATAAACAAGAACACAAGTGTCCTGAGGCCAAAAAGCAAGCAAGAAGCACATGACTCTCTACCCTACTTGCCACAGCACACAGCAGCTGCGATAACACGTTCTGCTCATTATTGATAGCTGTTTAACATTAAATGCATAATCTGCCCTGAACAGAGGGGGCAGAGCTCAGGACTTGACCCTATAGCTTACCCTGTAGCTTACTCTGAGGGAGAGAAAGCAATGTTTTAGAGGTTGCGATATCATAACGCAGCACCCCAAGTTAAGTCTAGAGGCTGGAAAAATGTGCAGAGATGCATCATTCTCCTGGTAGTAGAAATGTTTCCAAGAATGAGCTTTTCTTGCTTAGGTTTTACCTTCATGGACATCATTTATTGGTACAAGGGGGTTGGCGCAATCAAAGGGAAGACACAGCCTCTTCTGGTGGCACAGAGAGCGCTCGTCATCCAGACATAGAATCATAGAATCACAGCACGGTCTGGGTTGGAAGGGACCTTAAAGATCATCTAGTTCCACCCCCCCTGCCATGGGCAGGGACACCTTCCACCCGACCAGGTTGCTCCAAGCCTCATCCAGCCTGGCCTTGGACACTTCCAGGGACGGGGCATCCACAGCTTTTCTGGGCAATCTGTTCCAGTGCCTCCCCACCCTCTCCGGGAAGAACTTTTTCTGATATCTAATCTAAACCTCCCCACTTTCAATTTAAACCCGTTACCCCTTGTTCTGTCACTACAGGCCCTTGTAAAAAGTCCCCCCCAGCTTCCTTGTAGCCCCTTCAGGCACTGGAAGGTGCTATAAGGTCTCCCCGGAGCCTCCTCTTCTCCAGGCTGCAAATGTTATGAAAAACCCACCACCGAGTGTGCAAAACCCCAGTGAACCACTGAGGTTGGTACATCTCGCACTGGCAGGCTGACGGGGGGGTGCCAAGCCAATGGTGTGGAATAAAAATCCTGCAGCAGAAAGAGGAAAAAAAAGTCTTACCCAACCTCTCAATAAACTAGGAAGAAGGTGCCAGTGCTTCTTTGCCGAAAAGGCCCTTCGGGAAAAGGTTTTTCACAGTCTCCTGCAGATTGTTGATTTTTATCTTCATCCCACATAAAACCTCACTCAGGTATGGAAAGCACTGGAGCTGTTTTCCTGATGTGCTCAAGATTCAAGATGGTTTTGGTTTTCCTACCTATTTGCAAGTCTCTTACTCCAGTGGAAATAAAGCAGAGTTGGAGACACCCCACTCCACAGAAAGGTGGATTTGCTGTATATATATGAATCTGACCTTTTTTGGCGTGGATACCTCAAACAGCTGCAAAGGATGGCAGAATGGCCAATGCTTACAGCTGCAGCTTGTTTCTAAGCAATTGCTGTGCCCTCTACTTCCCTGGCGGAGGCAAAAATGAGTTATTACAGCCCAAGAACCTGGATGAGACAGAAAATAAGATTCTTGAGCAGTTTTCATAAGACCAGGTGATGAACCCAATGGTAAAGATTTTCCCAAAGTTCTGGCTAACCATCATAGGAATAATTTGACCTCTCTAAAATCTTCCCATATTTTCGGATGGCCATAGCATCCACTTCTTCCTTTCTTTGATTAAGCTGAGGATTAGTGGCTGCTGCCTTCCATCCTGTTGATAACAGAGAATGTTTTGGAGGGGGTTGATGCCAGTATAACGTACATTTATTGCCTGCCTTGGGATCTTCAGGTGAAAATGCCCTGATGTGATGACTGTTATTCTGCACAGACTTAACAGGTATCAACACTTTGGGTTGGGTTGTATCTAGGGCAGCTTCTGTATTCCTGACAGAGCTGATATGATTTATCCCTGGGGTGAGGAGGTGGGAGAGAAAGAATTGCTTGTGACAGATACTAGTCATGTTGCTTAATGAAGTCTTGCAAGGTGTTCAGAGACTTCAGGATGGGGTAGAATCAAGAAAGGTCACGCTGCTGGAAGCTGCAGTCCTGAGTCAAGACCTGGCTTCTCCTCAGAGCCTGTCACCCTACTCCCTACATGGCTGGCAGAGTCACTTGGATTGAAAAGAATTTATTGACACCCACCCACCATCCCTAAAGTTTTATGGCAATATAGATCCATTAGAAATCCATTTTACAGAGGTATTAAAATAATGAAGGTGAGAATTAAGAGAGCAGCACGCTCCTTGGAAAACCTACTGATCATAATATACTGCTTTAAAGAAAGTTATCATGCCATCCCCTTAAAGAAAGTTATCAATTAGTCACTGTATCAGACATGGGAGAATTGTTCCCTGAAGAGGATTTTAGGAGGAAAGCCATTGACTAAGTGATGAATTTATCACTAGGGGTTGCATGGCTCCATGGATTAAGATGACATGGCACAGAGGACTCGGAGAGCAGACCGAGACCCCAGTGACTCCCGAGAAGTTCAGAAGGCTCTTTGCCTGTGTAGGCATCGGTGTGGGGTGAGATGCCCACACAGGCAGGGTGGTGGCACGGTCAGGGAGGAGACGTGACACCAGTGGGGTGGATCAGAGCTCCCACACGTCTGGCTAGCTTGGGGCACGGGGCAGACAAGCCCACAGCTGCCTGTACCTGCCCACAAAGAGATGTGGTGTTGGTTTGGGAATGCTACCTCGTGCTCTCCTTCCCCCACATCTTTCCAGACCACCATAACGCAGTGTTAGAGGAAAGCACTATGGATTTTTTGGTACAGATGCCCCATTGAAACCAGGGACATCACAGCTGATATCAAACAGGTATCCGTCAGTGATGCAGCTGAGCTGTGAAACGCCCTGGGGTGAACCAGCAGACAACAAAAGCTGAAGTATGAGAATCTGGCATCCACTGACGCCAGTGGGAAGACTTTAAAACTATATTTTTATGCCCTGCAAGTGCTCTTGCTTTCTGCTCTGTTCAGCGCTCCCTTGACGTGCCAACACACTTCCTCCGTCCCAGCTAAAATCTTCATTCCAAATTCGCTGCAAGGATTAATTTTTTACCATTTGTTTTTCCATCTCTTCTATTGCAGGCACTGGGAGAATACAATATTTCCTTACAGAAACCTGCTGTTTCCATGCTGGTCCTCTCATGGTGAAGGGATCAAGTGACCTGGCTACTGGCGGATGTCCCTTTCCTCTACAGACATCCCCTCCTCTCTGTGCCAGAGGATGCCACATCCTCGAGGATGCCAGTCCTGTTTGCTTCCTGCAGCTCAGCTGTGGAGTTCAGATAACTGAACATGGGCAGAGGAAGGAGCCACTAGGAAATGGCTTTTCATAGTGGACAAACATCACCTGGCAGTGTCACATCTGGACACGATGAGTACACGTGAGCCCTTTCCCATCCTGGCAGCCTGGTGGAGGCAGCACATAAGAAAGAGGGTTGTAGTATGACAGGGGTGGGAATGTTTTCTAAACTGGGGGGAACCCACTATTTTTGTGAAATCGGGATAAACATCCAAAATAGTTTGTTTTGACCCAAATCCACATTTCTCAATATAAAAATGGTTTGTGAGCAAAAGGCTGCCCTCCCCTTTTGCTGCACAGCTAAAATGGTTCCTGGGGTGACCATGGGCAGTAACCGCTTGCCCACACCTCACTCAGCTCAGCTGAGAAGCTCAGCAAAGCCCTGACAAATTGCTAAGCTCTCCTGAGATAAATAATCACAAACAAAAATATTTGTGTTTACTGTGGGGATTTGTCTGTGCATAATTATGCATTAGTCATTACCAGGACTACAGGAGAGTTTTACACATGTAAATATGTTCAGTTAATTAGACAGGACTGCTTTTGGTTTGTTTCTTCTCCGCAGTCTGATCCTCAAGTCATCAAACACTCCTGGATTATGAGTAGAGTTGAATGGGATACGTGAGGAAAACTGTTCTCTCCTTCCCCGTAATGCAGCTCTGGTTATCGATATATATTCCTTTAAAATACTTCTTGTAGCTTTTCTGTTAAAGCCTCAAGGTGCTTCACGCACAATACAATGCAACACAAGCTTTACACTGTTCTCTCATGTACGTGCCTTCAAGGGGAGAGTCAGATGTATTTCTCGGGTAATGCAATATAAGACATTATTTTCTTCTGAAACATTTTTAAGTGCAGCAGCTTTTAGTAATCTTCTAGCATCTTCTCCTGTGTATGACAGAGTCTATTAATGTCATTTGCATGGGAAGTACACAATAAATCATTCATGCACAGTTTAGTACAGGTTAAGCGTAACAGCCTAACAGTGATTTTCTATAAGAAAATCAGAGCAGCTCATCAACTGGTGTAAATCAGCGTTGCTCCATCAAAGCTACTGAGTCACACAAACTAATGGCTTGGCCCAGGGGAAAGCTTTAGGCAAAAAAGCAGCAGTGGAAAAGCACCATTCCTGCCACACTTGAAGGACTTTTTAGGGGAGCTTCTGTCCTAAATACCTCTCCAAAGAAAAATCCACGAGCGGTGGGGCCAACGCAGCCCGGCTGGTCCAAGCTCGTCACTGCTTCATGGAGCCCCTTGGCTCTGCTGCAGGCAGGCTCTTGGAGGGTGAGGGGCGTTTTTGGGGAGCCACCCCAGAGGCAGGGCCTGGGGAGCTCTGCGGGAAACCTTTGGCCAGACCTGGCTGTGCGGCTGGGAGAAAGATCACATTCCCCAAGAACCTGCAGCTGTCATTTAGGCGAAAGCCTTAAACAACAGCAAAATACGATTTTAAGGCAGTCCAACTGTGTACCGATCCTCGTTTCAGCGGTTCGTTATCCCCCACGTCTGGACCACTGACCTGATCTGGGAGGAGGCCGTTACCTGGGGCAGCACGGCCAAGCCCTCTCAGAGGAGATGCAGGTCAGGGAGGGGGGCACCAGCTTATCTTTGGAAGGGAAAGGAAATTCCTTTGCGGTGATGTGGAATTTGTCACCGGCTCTGGAAACGGGCTGTGTGGGCATGAGAGACAGCCAAGGGGTCCCTGGAGGGGAGTGGTTAAGGCTTTGCACTGGAAAAAACCCACATTGTCCTTCACCAGCACGGATAACTTATTGTCTGTCTGTGGGGTAAGCGCGGAGCTTTTCAGCTTTGCTAACGCAGGAGGCGAATTGAGCGTAGCTTTGCTGAAAGATGATGATCTTTCTCCTCCTGCCTCCCTCCCCCCTTTTTTTTTTTTTCAGTCTGGTTCTTGTTCTCACTGCAGCGGCATGTGGGACAGAGGCTCATTGTTCCTGCTGCTCAGGAAACACGCTGCAGGACTGATCGTATTAGAGCTGGGGCCGTGCTTGGGCCAGCTGGGGAGGGGCTGCCCAGCATCCCTGGGGGCTCAGCGTGGGGCGCGGAGCAGGAGGCAGCCTGCATTCCCTACCACCTTGGGTCACTTGGGACACTCGGCATCACTCGCCCAGGGACTGGTTTTTGGCAGGAGTTTGTGCTCGATGACTTTGAATCGAGTGCCAGGTAGCTCAAGTTGAACAGCAAAATTCCATCTGAAAATGCCCGAGTGCTGCACCCAGGACCTTGTCTGTAGGAGCACGGAGGTGCCCTAGCAGGAGGGCCAATACTGCAATGGCAAGGATTCAACCTGATTTGCCAAAGAAATCAAGCTCGTGCAGTGCTGCTGCTGGTTTCTTCCCACTCATTTTGGAAAACAACATTTACCGTGCTCGACAGAGGAGTCAGGAAGATGTTGAGATACTACAGTTTTTGTGTGTAGGGGGGAAAAAAGACTAGAGGAGGGCTCCCAGCAAGATGCAGAGTGTCTCTTTGGCTGTGCTCCTGGTTTGCCTGACGACTGGCCAGGCGGCACCGGGCTGCTGTGCGTGGCCCTGTCCTGGCTGTGCCACTGCTTGCCCAGGGGATGGCAAGAGGACGGGCGGGTGCTGGAGCTCTTCCAACAGGCAGCACCTAGGGGCTTATCTCTGATTTCAAGGAAAGGCTTCATTTCTCCCACTGGTTCTGGAACAACTTACTCAGAAGTTATCTGTAAGCTCAGAAAAATCAAGCTGATGTCACCCGTGTGGATGGTGTCCTTCCCCAGCCAAGAGCTGGCACAGGCAGAGTCACCCACAAGCCTGCCCCTCTCAGCCCAGTCATGAGTTTCAGCCCCGGACTGGAAGAGTCACTTCTTGTGAAGGCATCTCAGTCACGGTGCCTTCTCACTCCTTTCCAGCTTTGCTGCCTTTCAGCACTGTGGGAAAACTTTCTGCCCGAGTCCTGGATGGCAGCAACAAGCATGGATGTACCAAAGAGATGGCAGCACCACCTGGTGCTCTGCCTTTACTGCTCAGGACATCCTCAAGGTCAGCAATATTTTAGTCACAGTAAGGGCAGGCAACAATCAGCGTACTGGTTGTTGGGTACCTGTGCTCTGTTCGGATGCTGCATCTCATGGCCCTTCAAAAGACCCAGCTCACCCATGGGCTGCAAGGAAGGGCTGTCTCTTATAGACTCATTTTTAATGTGACAGCTGAAATCTGTCCAAGTTGCTCAACTCTGCCTGATCTCAGCAGAGATGAATCTTCTTAATGCTCAGGTACCAGAAGGAAGCTGCATGTTCCCAGGCTATTTATTTGTTACTTATAAAGAACATCATTTTGACTGCACTGGCTACATAAAAATTAATTGTGTTAAAAATTCAGGTTAATGAATGCCGTAAGAAGTTGTCTGAAGGGAAATAAAAGGCAAAAAAACCCTGGGCACTAATGATTAGAGCAAAACCCTGATGTTAGGAGGACTTTGTCTCAGTGGAAGCAGGTTACTCATCTTTTCCAGAAGATACATGCATGCACTGCAAAATGTTTATTTTGTACTCTCTGAAGTGGTTAATCTACATGCGGAGCAATGAAAAGGTGGCTTATTAGGCTAATTGCTAATAAAAAAAAAGAAAAAGAAAAAAACCCAGAACTACTGTGAGCAAATATTTAAAAACAGATGCAGAAGGCTGTGAAAACAAACACAATCTCGTTTTTCCATGAAGTTTTCCCACCAGAAATCAACGCAGTTCAAAGAGACGTCCAGTTAATACGGTACCTCCAGGCTCCCGGCGCTGGAGCTGTTCATTAGCCGCTTCGTAATTCTGTGATGCAGAACTGGATTAATGGAAAGGTGACTGGGAAGCCACCGAGGGACCTGCTAATGATACTGCTTCGTCCTTAGAGAAGTCCTCTCTAGCTTTGCCCACGTGTGGCAAAACACACACCATCAGGATACAATGCCACATTATCACAAGAAAACACTTTGGAGAGGGGAAGGAGATGTCATCGCAGAGTGGTGCTGGGAACTGGCGAAACCCAAGATGGAAAAATAATTGCATGCATGTTTTTTAATACAACAGGATTCCCCCAAGCTCATTAAAGCAGATGGAAGTTTTAAAACCTGTATTACTTTAAAAATTAATTTACAGCTGTGGGGCTTGGTGGCCCAGAGAACATTAAAATGGTAAATCTGGAAAGGTGATGTGAGCAGAAAGGAGGATTACTTTGGTCACAACATGGCCTCTCGAAGCTAGGGAGGGGAGATGGTACTGTCATGTTGGCTGCCCAACGGCTACCAACATTCCTGGGCTTAACCCAGCTTTTAAAATATTGTCGCCAATTATTGAAATTTCCTCCCAAACAGCGCGCGATGCAGAAATTATCTTGGTGCCTCTCTGCTTCGTTAGACGCTGGCTTACGTGGCAAGGAGGGTGATGTGACCCGATGCCCGCTTTGCCAGACCGCAGCAAAGCCCTTGAATGAGCCAGACCTCTGCACGGGCCGGCGCAGCTCCACTGGTGAGGGGTGAGCGGCTCCGCCACGCCACGGTGCAGAGAGAGAGAGAGAGGCTCAGAAATGCCCTCATTTCCCCTGCTTGGCAGCAGCCTCCCAAGACGAGCCATGTCTGTCTCAAACAACGGCAGCGTGGCGGCGTGCCCAGGGGCCGGGATGGGGGGGCAGGTGCTTGCATGGCTCCCCGCGCGCCGGATGGGTTCCAGGCAGGGAATCCTTCACCCTGCACAACCATCACCCTCGGCTGGGGCATCCCCGGCTGCGGGAATGGCCAGGGATAGTGGGACAAAGCGAGGCAGCTCCGCCGAGCCTGGTGGGGAGGCGACCATCTTTTTCCACCGTGTATTTGTGAGATGCCAAGCACCGAATAACGGGGTGTGTTAGGTACCGCAGAACAAAGGCTGGAGGCAGGTTGTATTCAGCTCACACCAGCTACCTCTGTTTGCTGGGAAGAAAGGAGCCCTTTGTTTGGAAACAGCAGCTACTCCCACAAAACCGCGCACGGGGCGTCTGCGCGTGCACTAGCCCCGCGTTAACGCACAAAAGCCATTTTGCACAAAATGGTACCTGCTCCCCCCCATCGGTAACCTAAGGGGTGTGCGCAGGGCGAGCTGCCGGAGTGTGGGGAGTGCTTCCCAGATTCCACGCAGGTTTGAGTCGTCTGTACCTCCAATACGGGGCTTGGTGACGGCCCCGGGAAGGCGCAGGCGTGGATGTGGCTGGGCTTACATGCATCCCTGCATCCCCAGTGCTGGCATCACACCGCTGCTCTACCAGGAATTTCCTACGTAAAGGTGGTTTCTGAGAGCATTGCAGGGTGCCTGGCCTGTGCCTGACGCTGCCCAGACCTGCTGTCAGACCCACAGGTATAACAAACCCAGTTATTAGTGGGGAGAGGGACAGCCCTCGCCTCAGACACCCCTTCCCACAGCCCAGCCTCTCTGCTGCTGCATTTATTATAACGTGCTTCTCGTTTCCTTCTCTTACCCAACAAATTAACTTTAACAGTAAATTAACTTTATTCTTTTGCTGGTTAGCCTGTCAAATGAGAGCAAGGCAGATTTTTCCACTGCCCCATTAAGGGAGGCCCCGCACCGGGCCAGCGGCACGCAGTGACTCACAGGGTTTCAGGCTGCCTATTGAAGGGACCCGAGCCCGAACAAAGCCTCCATTCACGCCAAGGCCCTGCTAGGTTTTCTTTGAGCCCTCACTGCTTTATTTTTATTCTTTCCCAAACATTGTTGGCTAATTTCATTGACAAAATTCATAACTTGGGGTTGGAGAGCTCGCTCCTATTCAGCTACGAGCTCTGGGGGGTTTTGTTTTTCTTTTCCATGCTGCCCATCCTGCCTCCTTCTCTCATCCTCCCGAAGCTGGTTTCCAGCCTCTGCTGTGCCGAGGGATGGAGCTGAGGGACACAGCCCTGCACGCGGTGATTAGGTGGTCCTCAGCTTTTGGAATGGGGAAGAAAAAGCACCATAACAAGGTTTGAACCCAAAGCAAGAGAGAGATGCTGGGGGTAGAGTGGACAGGCCTGAAACCATGCACTACAGATTTGAGTGACCCCTTGAAGTACACAGCAAACATTTAAAAACAAAAGCCTGTTTAGCTTTTATATTTGCAATGCTCTGCATCCAGTCCAGTTAATTACAGCTATTTAAAAACATCTGCATTTCATAAAGAACTAACTTTCCTTCCCCTCAGGCTGTCCCTCCTGAGACATCTCTCTCCAGGCTGCCGGGTTACACGGTAATTATAATCCCCAAGTACCTGACATCACCACCAAGTGCAATGCATCATGGTTTCAAAAACAAGAGAAACAATATTACTCAAGATGGGGCCGAGCCAAAATCCCAGCTCCAAACACCATCATTTTTGTTGGCCAAGTTCAGAGTCGGAGCCCAGCGTGGCAGCCTGGGCCCCCGTTTACGTGTTAGACACAGAACGGAGTCATCATTTTGTGCTTTGGTAAAAACGAGGACGTTTCGCCTGCTTGCTGACCCAGAGGGTTTTAAATACACACCAATGGAGAGCAAGGCACAACTGCAAGCCACAGCAGCATTGCCAGGCAGTCAGTGAAGAGTTTGCATGAAAGCTGCACTGGGTAGAAACAATGAGAGCCAGCCTCTGCCCCCAAACCGCTTCTGCCCTTCTGCTCTCCCAGGGCATCGCTGGGGACCTGCAACCCCCTCTGCCACCTCTGCCCTGGGACCCACAGCCCCCTCGTTCCATCCAGCCCTGTGTGCACAAGGGACCTGGTGCCAGAATTTGCCAGACCATCATTTTGGAAAGGGATGCAGGCTGCACCAAAACGAGCCCCTGGCAGTGGAAGCAGGCAGGCTGTCCCCCAGGCTTCTGCCCACGCCGCCTCATGCTGCCTGCACCAGCCCAGCATCAGGCAAAGTCCAGTCCTGGGGAAGGCGCTCATGTCAGTGCAGGATGTTGCAGGTTTGTACCCATATAGCTGGAGCGAGGCAGAGGCTGCATCTAAAGAACCTGCAGCAAGCTTAATACATGTGATACGTACGCACACAAACATACACACATAATATATACACAGCATTTGATTTACAGCCACAAAAGCGCGCTCAGCTGGTACCTAAAGCAAAGTCTTCCGTGGTGTTTATGCAGCAAGTCCCTCTTCTCCTCCTGTCCAGCGGCAGAGGCTGGTCCCAGGGTGAGAGCACGGCTGCCGCATCAGCCTCACTAACCTGCAGGAACACCCCCCATGGGCCACTGCCTTTTTGCTTTGCTAAGCTCTCCAGGCCAGGTCTCTTTTCTTGTTAATTTATCGGCTTTTTTTTCCTCTGGGGGGGACGCGGGGGAAGGGGAGAGGA
>NW_010264705.1:13975-16589 GCF_000690775.1 Eurypyga helias
GGTGTCCAAAACCGCCTTCCTGCTTCAGCTTCCAGTCCGAGCAGAGGGGAGGCTGAGATCAGACACGAGAGTTGTGGGCTGATTTTGCTCAGCCGGTTGTGCTGTCTTTACCTTGTGTGAGAGCTGAGCTCGCTCAAGGGTTGAGATGTCTTCTGCACCTTCACATCTGAACAACAGGCAGCGAAAGAGAAAAACCACCATTTCCTTTGCAGTCAGCAATACCCAATAAACTCACAGCAAGAGCAAGACTTTAAAAGAAAAAAAAAAAATCCACCAAACCAAACATTTTATCTTGTCCTGGTGTAATTGGGGAATAAACTTTGATAATTTTAAGGCCGAAGTGAAAAGGAAAGCGATAAAAGCAAGTCAAGCCAAGCGCTGCACCCTGCCGTGATCACAAGCAGCGGGCTGGGTTTGCATGCCTGGAGGAATCGGTAGCTCTGTTTGTCGGGCTCCAAGTCAGCCTGGCTGTGGCGGGAGCCAGGCCCTTCGCTCTCCTACACAGCTGGGGGGAACTGGGTGCCTGCCACCACGAGATACCTTCAAAGCCAGGCGCTTGGAAAACAATGAGCAGCCTGGGCTGGGAACTGTGTGCCGGGAAGGGGTGGGAGGATGGTGGGCACGGGGCTGGGCTGCATCTCATGTGCAGCTCCGCTCAGCTTAATGGGATGGTTCCTGGCTGGTAACTGCCGACACTGTCCCTTGGCCCCAAAGTAGCCTTAAACGTGCCTCGGGCAGGCATCAGATGATTTTGCATGTATACAAAGGATGCTCCGGTAATGCAGAGACATTGTAAGCACCGCTGCCTTGCACCATGACCTGTGGGGAGCAAGGCTGGGGGTGGAGAGCCTGGCTGGGGGTGAAGGGCCTGACCCTCCTCTTCCCTCTGCCCGTGCTTTGGCTGCCTGCTCCGTTGCCTCCGCTTGCCTGCTGGCTTCAAGCCAGCTCTCCGTCTGGACATGCCCAGTCCCTGGTGCAGGAGTGCCCCTCGCTGTGGCTGCTTATTGCAGCCCAAAAGGCTGGAAACAGGACTATTGCACACCCGGGTTTCCCTCAGCATCTTCACTGCTTCCCAAAGCGTTCTGGGATTCCGAGCATCACAGAGCTCTCCCCACCGGAGCAGAGTGGGAAATGCCTAGCGCTGTAAGAGAGACGGCGCAATCAAGGCGATGGCCCTCAGGTGCCTCGGACTCGCCGTGGCTGTGCGGGTCACCCCAGGGCTGTGCAGGTGCCCTGCTCTGCTGCCCAGGTCCCACAGCTTCAGCGCCGCTGAGGAAATCCCTGGGGAGAAGTGGCATAGCCTCAGCACAGGGGACCTTGCCGGCAGCCAACTGTCCCTTGCAAGTCTCCCCCAACTTTTCAAACCTCCCAAAGGGGGTCTGCAGTTCCCCAAATGGGAATGATTCCTTAAGAAAAGGTAAGAAGTCTGTGCTTGCTTATCTTTCACGAGCAGTTTACAAAAAAAACCCCCACCAAAACAAAACAACAAACCCCAAACAAATACCCCACAACTTTTGAGACCCGCTTCTGCTTTCCTGGCTTTCACTTCCACAAACCACTCTCCCAGCTCTGCCGCCTCTGCAGCATCCTGGCCATGTGCCTGAGCAGCCCTCCCCTCCTGGGGTGCTGCCTACCCTGTTGTTTCCAGGTGTTGTATCACACCAAGGACAATTAAACATGCAGTGGGTACCGCTCCAAGATGGGTTTTTCATGTACGGGATAGCCCTGGGACCTTCTGGGTCCTGCAGGGAGGTGGTGCAGAGCCCCGTGGATGGAATGAAGAGGGTCCTGGCACTGTGGTCCATCATCTTAAAGAGCTGTTAGTCCCTTTCACCAGAAGTGGTGGGGTTTCTTATTAAATTATATCTCTTCACTATTTTTTTTCCTTTCCCTATTGCCATTCCTTTCTCCCACCTATAATCCTTTCATCCTGTGTGTTTGGTTTGTTGCCAGGACCCCAAGGCACTAGCCTTCACCCCTGGCCTGGGATGCACAGACACCCGTGGGTCGCGCTGACTCTTTTCCAATCAGGAGCATCCCAGAAAAGCCCTCACTGCAGGGGGAAGGCCACAGTGCTCCCCGCTACCTCTGCAGAAAGCCCAAATGCCATCCTTCCCAGGGGCATTAAATCCCCATCAGGCTGACGCTCACCATATAACACTCAGTTTCCCAGTACCAGCCGCGTGTTTCCCACTCTGTTCCTGTAGTGGCACAGGGCCAGGGAGGCACAGCCCGCCTGGGCAGGCTGGTGTGTCTTTAGGGCAAAGACATCCTTCAGCAAAAAGGAAAAGGATTTGCCTTTCTACATGCAGAGAAGATAGAGATATATATATTAAAAAAAAAGCTGATTATATACCAGAATACCTTCCTCCCTCACCAAAGGTCAAACTTAGATCCAATTTCAGTCAGGAGGGAGACGTCTGTCAGACAAGCACTAATCACTGTTTAGTATTCATATTCACCTATTAGAAGCTCCATGCTGTAAACATGTCTATGAATTAACAAGGCATCTGGCCTCTCTTATACAATATGAGCAGCTTGGATCATGAAGTGTCTGCAGAAAATAAAAAGTGCCTTCCATCTGTCTCTCCCAAATATCACTGCTATCACCCAA
>NW_010264705.1:16605-41157 GCF_000690775.1 Eurypyga helias
CGCGTGTCCCCCTCCCCCAGAACGCGTTAGTCAAACAAAAACAAGTATTTCAGGGAGAGCACTTGACAGGTCTGAAATGACTCGGAGGAGCAAATTAAGAACGGGGGAAAAATTAGCTGAAAAATGTCGTGAAAAGAAAAGAGCGTCCTAATAACCAAGTCTTTTCTTAGCTGAGTAATTCTTCATAGGGCTGGTGCTGCCAACACCATCAGAAGGCCAGCGCTGCCCGGCAGAAGATGCATGGGCATGCCGGGGCCGGTGCCAGAGCAGAGCTACCTGTGGGAAGGGTCGTCCCCCAGCAGTCACACCTTTGTGGCTCACAGTGGAGAAGGTTGCTGCGGGATCATGATGACCCTTGCAAGCGCCACAGACTTGCCTCAGTCTTGCAGCATGACAGTGGCCAAATCCAGCGAGCCTTGAGCCATCCAAACTGGCCACGTGCCTGGCAGCTAGGGGACGACTCCGCTTCGGTGACGCGACCATAGCGGACTGCAAGCCCCATCCCATGTCCTTGGGCTGGTTTTCCCTTCTAAATCAGAGAACTTTGGCTCATGACTCTGCTCCCCTGTTGTCTGAGGAACACACGAGAGCTAAAGGTGGAAAATTTCTGCCTATTCCCAATTTGCAGGGAGAAGGGGCGATTCCAGAGGAGCTGTGTTGGTGCAAGGAGCTGCAGCAGCCCCGATGGCTGCAGGGTGGAAGAGCCGGTGCAGCCCCTGCGGTGGTCTCGCTGCGTTAGTGAGCTGGGGGGTGTGTGCAGCTGAAGGCTGTCACTCGTGTGACAGTGAGACCAACATCAGGGCCGGGGCAGGAGACCTCCCATCCCCACAATGTCCAGCCGCTCCCCTTGTCTCTGTGCTCCCCCCATCTCACTGCCTTTCCTCCCCTGGTTTCCCAGCCCTCTCCAGATCTCAGCTCCGGGGCTTCCCAGAACAACTTGGCTGCTGGCAAATGGGGTGGCTTCCTGCTGGCTTAGCTCTTGCCAAAATCAGGATGGGCGTCGGGGCAAAGGCAGGATGTGGGGCAGGGAGATGGTCACTTTCGGTGTCAGCTGCTCACCCGAGAGGCTCCCGGGTCTCTGGGACACCACTTGTGCCCTTGCCAAAGCTGGTGGCCTTAAATCAACCCAGGCTCCTCTGTTTCAAGGGGAGGGTCTACTGTAGGGCCTGGCTTTGTTTTCAGAAGATAAATTTAAACCAAGGGGAAGAAAGAATGAGGTTCATAAATCAGGCAGGCCTGAAAATGAGGCATGAAAAATGAATGAAAAGAGCGCGGGTACGAGCGCCACTGCCCCGACCTACTCTGCTGACAGACCCCACCCGCGGCTGGCAGCCCAAAGCCAGCTCTCCCTGCAGCACCGAGCTCCCCACTGCCACTGGAGGTAGATCTGTCGGCTCTCTGATTGTTCTCTTACCCAGTTTGCATCCACACAGAAAACACTCCACTTGGCTTTAAGCTTGAGCTGTCAGGGGTATGACGGGCTGGGTGGGTTCCAGTCCATGTGCTCAGCAACGCCGGGCTCTGCCTCCCTCCTGTTCCCATTCCAGGTTTAAATAATTTTTTTTTAATAAAAGGCCAACTCTTTGGATTTCTTGAGATGTTAAAGCATAAAAACCAGGGAGCAGAGGGAACTAATGGCTTTTTGAAAGTGGTTCTCACATCCCTAACACGCATGGATGACAGAAGGAAGAAAACTGTGAGGTTTCCAGACCTCCCCGTTGCAGACATCTGACGAGCTGGCTAGGTCAGATTAGCCTCTCTTAGCTTCCTCCCTGGCCAACTAGCTCTCTTGTAACAGCGATGCAGAAAAGCCTAGCTCCTCCAAATCATGCTCTGGGAGAGCATCTCTCTGGGAATGGGGCTGAAGCAGCCTGGCTTGGTGATACACTAAGGCCACCCCGGCAGTGGGAGCTGGATCTGCACCTCTGCCGTAAGGCTGTGGTGTGTTGAGTCCACAACATGCCGACCTAGTCCGGATCGATGAGAAACCCTCAGCTTGGCAGCCTCCAGAATCAGGTCTAAACGCACTGGTGATTGTGTCCACAGATGTTTGCACTTTGCAAAGCAAAAAGGCCCTGACCAAACAAACCCAACGTGGCTGCAGGTGCTGTGCTGGGACCTGAAAAAGCAGGTTCTGAGAATACTCACCTGTGTCATTTGACATGCAAATATTTCAAAGAAATAATTCAACCCATGGCTTAGGAAGAAATGGTGTGAGAGTGGCCGGTGGCTGAGACACAGCCCGGAACAGCTGGTGTTGAGCTGGAGGAGGACAGAGAAGGAAGAAGAAAGATGGGGAAATTTGGTTTTAGCTTCCTGTGAGATGATCCAAAGTGATCCCATATCTGGGAGACCTGGTGCCTGGAGAAAGGTCTCACTAAGCATCACCTTCCAGAACATCACCAGGATCCTTCATTATGTCCTTCCACAAAGGAAAAGATTTTGAAAAAGGAGTGTTTTCCTTGCTGTAAGTATTTACCTACCTCTTGTACCAAGTTAACCACTTAACACTGCTGCAAAAATCTGACACGGAAGCTTCACAGCGGCCAAAGCCACACTGCCAGCTTCAGGGCAGGATATTACCTATAAGGTCTTACAGGACTTTGGGACAGGAGCGGCTAAAATTGGCTTTTCCTAACTCCGGGATGGCAGCAAGCCCTGGGGCTGCCCTCCAGCCACACTGCTGCCTGATCCTTGTCCCGGGCCACCAAAATGAATAAGGAATTTGTCACCAGGCTCAGAGGGGACAGGATTGGGCCCTGCGTGCACAAGGAAACCCTTGGAGCATGAAAGCTAATTTAGGAGGAGCTCACCTCCTTGTGTTCAGAGACATGGAGGCAAGAAAAAGCATGACAGATTTTGGTATATGTTAACTGAATTATTGTGCACTGGGAATTGAGCTAAGACTACAAACATTATTTCACTTTCTAGCGAGGCTACAGTTATGAATATGGGTTTCAAAAGCAAAAAGCTGGGTGGTTCTTGTTCCTCATCTTGAGTCATTCCTCCCCCTTTGGAGGTTAAGCATCAATACCCCAGCACACGGGTGCCGAAACAAAGACTCCCATCCCTTAGTACAGCACACGGGCCGGCAGGTAAAGGCAGCAAAGCTTAAACCACACATATCAAAATGCAACAGAATTTTGCACTAGGCTCTGTTAAAAATATTCTGTTTAATTGATTTTTTTAAAAAAAATCTATTATGCTGGTCTAGGCACAGCTATTGATCCGCAGTGCTGGAGAAGTAATGAAGAAGCCTTCAAATCAATAAGGCCAAAGTATATCTCAAACTGTATCTGCTCCACCAGCACAACAGGGATGTGGCCAGTGAAATTCCCTAGACGGGGCCGGGAGTATGAACAAACCTGTTCTGATGACTGCAAAGATTTATTTCTATTGGCATAAACATAACTAATGAAAACCTGACGACTCTTCACGTCCGTGGAAGCTGATAATATATCGCGGTGCTCGCAATGAAATGAGCAAGAACACATTTGCAAAGGAGGAAAAAACCCAACTCCCTCAACCGTGAGCTGTATTTTCTTGGTGCCCTTGATTCTCCTACATACCCTTCCCCCAGCCAAGATAATATTTCTTCTTGGAGCTCTCGTACGGGTTTTAACGTGGCTTTTGTAAGTCTCCAAGGCTGGAGTTTTAGGTTTTCTTTTATCCCTGCTGTCAGGATGGAGTAGGTAGGCAGCTAAAATCACAGGCTGATAATATTGTTTGGGGCCAACAGCCTTATCTTATCTTGTTCCTATTATTCATATTACCTTAGATAAGCCACCTGGGGCTGCACACAAGCAAGATTCAAGGAAGTGACCTCATTAAAGTTCAGACACCTATTTACTGTAATAAGAACAGCTGGACTAACACAACCACACTTTGAACTTGGCTGGCACTTTCCATCTGAGTCTTTGACTTGATCCCTTTCACACTTCACAGCGCCGAGGAACGGAGGAGCCGGAGTTAATCAGCACCTCGACTTTTCCTCCAAAAGGCGCGGGATTACAGCAGGGTCACTGCCGGCTGGACTCCGCGGGATTTGCAAGCACATCTGCGGGGTGATGACTCTGGGGGTGCACAGCCCAGCGAACCCCCAGACACAGCCTGCGCACCCCCAGAGCCTGCGTTGCTTTGCTAGAGGTCGCCCGTTGGTGGAGAAGAGCTGCTCAAAACGCAGCGGGCACTGGATTTCCTGACTAAAGCCGATGTTGGGAGAGGTCTGTTGGTTCTGCACTTTTAACCCAAATAGTCAAGGCAGCAGATCTAGCACAGGGGCATGAGTATAAACGTAGATCCAGCACAGGGGCAGGTTTGTCCCTGCACCAGTATTCACTTCTGCCTGGCTCAGGCTCGGTTAAATCAGCAGAGCCGTGGCCAGGGCAGAGAGCTCACGCCGCTTCGGTTGGGCTGGACGCAGGGACAGTGGTGGTGGCACGGCTGGGTGCAGCCCCAGGAGCAGACGCACTGCTCGGTGCCGTGCTGGCTCCGGTCGAGGACTGAGACAGTCGCCGAACACTTCAGTCGTTTCAACCAGCAAATTAATCTAATTTTTTTTTTTTTTTTTTTAGAAAAAACGGAACCTCCAAAGTTTAAAAATATGGTAATGCAATTAGCGGCTTTGGCAGGCTAATGAAGCCACTTTAAACCCTTGCAAAATACCATTAAAAGAGAATGCTTAAGAGCCTCTTCAAACTTTCCAAAATGAGAAGTACGTTCGTATTCAGAAGATGCCAATCTAGTCTCCTTTCTCCAAGGTTCAAGATTAATTAGGGACTTGTTTAGTGCATGAATGAGGAAACAAATGAACTCCTGGATCGCAGAGCACTGGAACCAATTTTTTAATCATTTTTTTTTCTTTACAATTACATTCCTATCAAGAAAGTCTTCATTAGACTTTCTGTCACGGGGCGACATCATGTCAGGTAACTATTACAAGTGCTTAGCTTTCACTCAAAGATTGAACAATATGACTTTTCTCAGAAATAAATACATGAGATATATATTTAACACAGTATTTTCTCATTAAAATGCTATTGCATTTTCATAATAAATACATATAATCCTTCCTTCAAGACTCTCTCTAAACAAATGATTTAGAAAAGATCGACAATATCTTCCCTTTTCCAAAACCAGCCTGGGTATTTAAAGATTACCTTTGAGAAATACATTAATGCCTGATATAAGAAGTGCCATACAATAGAATGTGATTACTTAGGTAAATAATAATAGATAGGGAGTGAATATGTTCAAGACTAATTGTTAAAAGTATGAGTTTTGCATGTTAAGTGAAGGAAAAATGAAACTGCTCTGTTTTTTCCAATGAGTTACAACCCACCCTGAAGATTGGAGGGGCTGGTTTGGCTAATCCCATCCAGAATGAGATGCAGATTTGGATCAAAACTGTACCACAATTCAGGTATTTTCCACTGCAGCCCTACTTCTGCTCACAGTGAGGATCAGCATGAGAGAACTCACTCTTCATCACTCCCTTAACCATACACTAGGTTTGTTTTGATATTTCTCCAGGAAAAAATAAAGCATTAAAAATAAAATAATTTGCAAAAAAGGGGAAAAAGAAAAAAAAGCCTTGTGCAGTGTCATACAGGGGTAAATCTCACTGTTGTAGTCATGCTAAAAAAGGGAAGCAAAACTCAGAGAAGGTTGTGTTGAAAAGCAAAGGCACATACACCACGGTGAGAGCAATGCCAGAGACGCTGTTTCTGCACTGCTAGTTATAAGCTTTTACTTATTAAAAGTTTAATCGCAGTTAGGTGGGCCGTATCGACGATGCAGCCTCACACCACAGTGTCAGGAGCTTTCTGGGGAGCAGAGGTGGCCGTTGCTCAAATGGCTCTTCAGCGGGACTTACGCATGCCCAGATACACCTCTCTAATTTTTGTCTGCAAGTGATGAAGTGCATGAAGAGTCAAACCATAACCCAACACTCATGATGCAGGCTGGGTACAAAATGGGTAATAGGTAATGATGACTGGCAGATCTACTTACTCTTTTCCATTAGTACCCAGTTATCATTATCTGGACCTCTATGAGGGTGAACAGATAATGTTTTCCTAAGTGGAAATACAAGGGTATAATTTTCATAGCTGATTTGTTCATTTCTAGCACTCTCCATGTCCTTCGAGCAATTGCGGATCAGATCTACGCTTCCCAGGACACCCTTCTATGGGCATTTATAAATAAAGTAGCACATCACCTCTTGACCACTCTCCCTAACCTCGCTTCTCTTGGCCAGTGTAATGAAGTCCACGCAATAGATACTGCTGATGGAGGGGGCAGGCTACAACACTGATTTCACTCATTATGTCCTTACCATGAGTGAAATTTTAAGGGATATGTGGAGAGGATTTTGCTCAAAGACCATAAGCACTTGCAGTATCTTTTCATAGTAACCACTGAGAGGCACAGAAATCCTGATTGGTATTTTTTCTTACAGAATCCACAGCACATCTCTAAGAAACCAGCAGCAGATGAATCTGTGCAGCCCAAACCACAGGCATCTGAGCAGTGGAGAAGGTGCCCTTTTGCGAGTGTCCAACCGCCACCAAACCTCCAGCTCAGGCCCTTGTGCAAGCTGCAGGGAAACCCTGAGCTGTCTGGGCACCAGAAGTCTTTGTTTCAAGGAGTCACCTTATCTCTGGAGAACCACATCCCAATGGCTGTTAAGTCACTAGAGGAACTTGTTTGTTGGATTTAAACTAATTCCTGGGGGTTGGATTGTCTCCATTGTAAAATCTGGCAGGTTGCAGCCTGTGGCCAGGAAATCCCAGGCATTAATACCTATTCTTTTCCAGAGCTGACTAATAAAGGCTGCACAAGGAAATCTCCTGTCTACCACCCTTAGCCAGTGTTATTAGGCTGTAGTCAAGACCAGATTCACACGACCGTAGTTGCTCTGTAAGTCTGCCTCTTAAGGTAGAGACCAGGTACTGCACTTGTGTTTCAGCCTGTGTCTGAAGCCACATCTTAACACAGTGGAGAGGGAGAAATTACCTCAAATTGCCAGTGTGCCCAATGTCTCCTCAAAAAGGAGACTTTCACCTTTCAAGTGAGCGCTGCGAGTCTGGTACCACCAAGCGATGCTGCTGCTAGAGCAGTGCCATTTAATTCCTAAGGAGAGCCAAACTTTTCAAAGAAGCAGAAGAAAAGCATCTGGGCTGTTGGTGGAAGAGTTACGGGATAATAAAAGACGCTGCCAGCTGACAGCGAGATGTGCAGAGCACTTGCACAGATCTCAGCGAGCCGCGCTCCAGCGGCTGAACTGTCACGGGTGACTTATTTGCATCAAAATGACGAAAGACTTGATTGAAAGAAAAAAAAGGGCCATGCAAATCTACTATTCTTCTCGTCCCATTATAACCCTGGGAGCCTTGAACAAAACTCGGTGCAACTCTGGCGATGTTTTGCTTTTTTATGCGTCCAAATTTTGCAGCTCAGAACCCTGTTGGTCATAAAATACCTGTTTGCTTAAAGTAACTGTTTACCTTGTCCCAAAAGTAGCATGGTAAGTCAGAAAAGTTGCTAAGAAAAGCTGGCATATTCCCAGTCAGGATGAGATTGAATGCAGGAGATTGGAGATCACCGTAACTCTAAAGACCAGGCACAGGGTTGGGTTTTTTTTTCAATGCAGATGCATTTTTTTCAGTGCTTTGTGACTGCTTTATTCTAAGTTGCCTGGACGGGCAAAGTCGTGCACACCCCGAGCGTGCCTTGCTGAGCATGAAAGACCGCATTGTAGAAAACAAGAGCCAGTGGAGAGGAGCTTTGCATTGAAGGTGTCAGGCATCAATCACCAGAGGGCATGTGCCCAGAATAACCCAAAGGAGACATCTCCGCTTGGTGCACATCCGCTATTGTCAGTCTGCTGGCATCTTCCGGCGGTCTTGTCTGATTAAAACCTGGGCTTCCTGGCTTTGTCTTTAAAATGTTGGCTTCTGCCTGCTTAAGTGGAAGTATTGCATACCTCCTTCTACCTTTTGCCGGGTCTGGCAGCATTTGCTCACACTGGCAGACCTACAGCAGGTTTCATGAGCAGGTCTTTGAGCAATGGCCAGAGGACAGCAAATCCTGGAAGTGGAGCATGGAAGAAGAATTCGCACACTGCTGTGCTTTGACTCTGCAGTTCAAGAACACGGAGGAACATCCACAGCTGGACTCTAAATAACCAGGTTAACTACCCTTTACAAATAGACAAAACCTGCTGCCCCGAACCCTGCTGCTCTCACGGAGTTTTAATAGCTTCTGCAATAAAACCCAGTGAGTCCCAAAGGAGAGCTCGCCATTTATTCAGAAAGATGTTGCTGAACTCCTACACACAACATATTCCACTGCTGGAATGCATGCCTCTTCCCTCTCAGCTCTCCTTCCTGCCAGCCAGGTAAAGGCAAGGCATATAATCATCTGTGTAATCTGATTTGCAAGGTTAACTGCCCTGGATCATAAATATGCAGGGATTTATGACCATGAAGGTGCGCTACCTAAGGCTTCAAGAGAAAAGTACCATGCTCACATCTCCCTTCTCGCCGACTTCTAAAACAGGGAAAGGATGTCAAGATCCAGAAATTACCATGCTGTAATGTAAGATCCTCAGATAGACTTGGTTTAATTACACAGTTCTATCATTTCCTGAGTGTTCCCCATCCCATTAGGAAATTACGGCAGTAACTCAGCTAATAGATTCGCACTGTGCAAACAGCCGCCGGGGCTGCGGGCTCCCGGCGTGTGCAGGAAGGCAGGAGCGCTCGGCTGGCAGGGAGCCGGGGGTGGTTTGTCTTGCTCAGAGGAACATCTCTGGATGGAGAGGCAAGGCCTTTCCTTACATGCAAAGAAAAACCCATGGCTCCAGCTGCAGTCTGCACTCCCCAGAGTCCAGTGGGAGACACGGGGGGCTGTAGGGTCCTAAGGGCAGGTCAGGACTAGACACGAGGAGATTTATTGCACGGGGACAGGACATAAAGTCTATTAAAGCAAAGCATCACTCACCGAAAAATATAAAAAAATCATTTTTTGCATATTTCTTTTCCCGTGCAAGGTACAAAAGTGCCCGGCTGGAATGCAGAGGCCATGCCTCCATTCTAGTGTGCGTCTTGGGCCGCACAATAGCACAGCAACTACAGAGCGGAGGAAGGCGTTGAATCAGGCACCAAATCTCTTCAAACACCACGTTTTCTGTTCAGCCTTTCAGGTCTTCACTCATCCTTGGCAGTGGAGCTGACCTGGTCATTTTTCCCTTTTTACTTCTCACTGCCACTTTCCATGGCATTTTCATGAATTAACACAGCGGTGTGGTTTTGTGCTTTACAGATGGAAAAAAAAAACCCTTTTCGATTTAAATAGAGTCATGTGGCAGCTGACATTTCTTGAAAACACTTTGACTCACATTAAGCTTTGTAAGTCCTTTTATTATCTATAAAGACTAGTTAAAAGCGCGTCTACAACGGCAGGCAAAACGGAGGCAGGCAGGCAACCTACCTGGGGGAGGTGGAGGGGGACAGAGACATTTCTGGCTCCAGGCTCCATCCCCAGCCAGCTACAGAGCTAAGGCTGGGACACCCATCACCTCCTCCTGCCCAGAGCAAAGTGGGGGTTCAGAGGCACCGCAGGTGAAAAAAGCACCCAGTCTCATCAACCCCTTTGCATTTAACCAAAAAAGGGATCTGGGGAGAGAAGTGGAGCAGCACGGCCTGGAGAGCAAGAGGGGAAGCAGGGGCAGTTAACCGTGCAGAGGATTTCTGTTTGCTGACTTTCTTCGGCTGCTCTTCCCTCCAGCTCGAAGCCGCCAGCTGGTCCTGCGGGACATGGGCACCCGCTCGCCACATGGCCAGGGCGATGCCCATGGGGACAACACCCTCCCTCGGTGGGGACCTGCTGCCTGGTGCTGCAGAGAGGTGCTGGAGGTGCTCTTCTCCCACCATCAACTCCCCGGAACCGGCCTTGGTTGCAGCAGCAGACACTGAGCCCCCGCGTTTGACCCCGGTTTAATTCCTGAGCTGCCGAGCAGCATTGCCCGGCTGAGGTTGGACACGACGATGGAGCCGGCACTGCTGGCACCCTCCAAACCATGCCCCATAATGAGCAGCATACGCAACTTCCCTGTGCCCTGACGTGTCTCCAAAAACCCACAAAATCAATTATTTTGAGAAACGAGGAGGATAAAACAGTTTCCAAAGGTGGCTCAGCTGAGGGTGGGCTCAGCCCTGCCACAGGGTGAAGGTCTGCGTTCCCCCAGCCTTGCCGCTGCAGGCAGCCGCTGCCTGCTCATGGTGCAGGCAACGCCGTGCTGCCGGAAGGTGACAAACCGCTGCCTTTGCACAGCCTCGCGCCGGCTGCATCGTCAGCTTGCTCTGAAGCTGAGCAGGATGCGGGACAGCAGCTTTGCTGTGCCTCTGCCTGCACCCTGCGCAGGCAGTGCTGCCCACTACCCTCCTCTGCGCTGCTCCTGACCCCCACCATGGCTTAAGTTTCTTCCCAAACCCTAACGCCACCCGTCACCTGTAAGCCCTTGCTGCTGTACTACCCCGGATAAGGCTACAGCGTGCCCAGCGAAAGCTCCCGGCCCAGGAAACAGGAAGGGCACCAAGTGCAAAGAGGTGGAGGTTAAACAAGACAAGCAGCCTTAGCAGCACATGACAAGCAAAGGGGAAGCAACGAGGGGAAGGGGATGACCAAGGTGATGCTGCGATGGGCTCCGCAGCTCTTACGGGTGCGTTTTATAAAAAGGTGATAGTGGACATGCCGGTGGGTGGTTGATGCCTTTTTGCACCTACTCTTGTAACGAAAATACCACCACTAACCCAAACACAGTCACATTGCACTCGCCTCACCACAAGTGAAAGAAATAGGGCATTTTGCACATCATTGTTTTCTAAAAATAGTTTTAAGAAAATATTTGAGGCGACCCCAGCTCCTCGCATGCCCCGTACAGTGCCGAGCACACTGCTGGCATCAACAGCGGCACAAAATGATGAAAGGACACAGATTTCAGCCTGAGTTTTCCAAGGGGAACCAATTAAAAATAAAAGAATCAGCAAAATTGTTCAAAGGGTTGTGAAAAATCACTGGGCAATGTCCTTTTAAGCAAAGATCTCACCTTCCTCATGTGCTAGATCCTGGGGCAGCCGACCCAGCCTATTTAAGTGGGCATCAGGGAGAAGCGGACAATTAAAATTTAACTTGGACCAGGCTGCTAATAAACCAACCAGCACCAGGGCTGTCACAGCGGGGAGGCAGCATTGCTAGGGCTGGATGGTGATATCCATCCTTGCTGGGCTGCTCCTGCAGAGCTCCCTAGCCCCAGGGAATTGCCCCAGAAAGCAGGGCCTGGGGAAAAAAGTCTGAGCCACTTCCTTACATTAGGTGAGCGAGGTGTAATGCAAATCCAGGGACAGCAAACAGGGTTTTTTCCACCATGGGTTTTGTCTCTGGCTGGTTATGGCTTGGGCCATCGTCCGTGCCCACCCTCCAGCTCTGCCTGCTCTACGGGAGCAGAAATGTTAATTGATGCATGTGTTTTCACCAAACCTATAGTGGTTATGTCTCTGCAGCGTTAAACATAGGCAGAGCATGCGCCACCGAGGAGTTAAGATCGAGTTGAAGTGGTGCAGAAGTTTTCCCTGATACAACATTTTGTGTCTAGCATTGACATCCTGCACTTGGGAAGAGGCTCTCTGTGACCTCGACCGGACCATCCTGTGCCCCCTGGCAGGGCAGCTCCTGCTTTCAAGAGTGGGGGTGAGGAGTCAGCCCCATCCATAGCTTGGGAAAGACAGGGTGGTATTTACACCAAGAAGGACAGACCATTCTCCATACCTTCTGCAGAAGCTGCCTTGGAGGGCTGGAAAGCCAGCCTCGCCCATAATGCACCCAAACCTTGTTGGAGACAGAGCTGGTCCCCACAGTGCCAGCTCCCAGGATGGCTCATCTGCAGTGCGGCATCGCACCCGGTATTCCTCTCCATATGAAAAGTGGGATGCCACCTGGCAGGGGAGGTGGAGGAATGTTGCATGCCAGGGACCCCAGTACCAAACCCCAGAGATTTTAGGATAAGGAGGAGCTGATGCCTGTCTTATGCTCTGACCTTCCACTAAATCTCCACCAAATCAGCCTCCATCCACAGTATCTCACTGACATTTCCTTCTCACTAAGTCAACCCAGTACTGCTCCCTCTTCCTCTGGAAAATTTGTTCATCACTCCCTGGTCTTAAACATTTGTGGGTAATGCTCTGAGTGCTCTGGGTCTAGTTAACCCTGTCCCTACATGTCCGAGCACCAAGTGTTCTCCAAACTTTACGTGAAGAACCTCATCACAGGGCTTTAGCCAAGGATGCAACTCACAGCCGGCACCCATCAGCTCATGTTTCCCCCATCTAGTGCTTTTACCGGCTGGTGCTTCACTCAGACTACAGCTCTGGTGGCTTTTGGACAAGGAGTCAGTCCGAGCAGCCACAGCACAACCTTCACGTTACTGGTGGTTATAAACACCTCTGCTGCTCCAGGTGGCTCTGGAACGACAGGGAAGTGGGGGAAAAGAGGGACAGTGTGAGGGTAGTTCAGCTCTTAGGAGAGCCGTGCAAACAGGTGAAGAGGAGTGAGGAAGAAAGGCCGGGGCTTTCCCAGCTTAGGATCACACTGTTACACCATCACTGGGGATCAAGCCCTTGTGGAGGATGTTTTCCAAGGAAATGGAGAGCAGGGGCAGATGGGATTTTGGCAGGGCTGTGCTGTGAGCCAGGCTCCGGCACAGCCCGGTGGGCAGCGGCGTGCTGACCGGCACGGAGGGCTAATGACCATGACCGCTCGCTGCTGAGCACACCAGGAATGCTTCCCAAACCGCCCGGCCAGCGGCACCCCTGCCCACCCCCAGCACTGCAAGGGGTCCCCATGAGCCAGGGAGTGGGATCACCGCCTCCCTGCAATTAGCAACCTCTGTGATCCCTAAATTCACCGCCAGAACATGCTTTGGGGCTTTTTTCTTTTTTGTGGCAAACCCCTTCTAATCCCCATCTGGCGCAGTCCAGGAGGTTGGGATTTGAGGAATGATTTTTAAATTGCTGTGGAGCTGTGTGCACCACATCAGAGCTCCCGCAGGTCTGTGCCCAGCATGCAGCTCCGGCCCTTCCCATGCCGTGCCCTGGGCAGCAGCTTCATTTCTCAGCTGGGGCTCAGGAGACCCCGGCCTGAAGAGACTAAAGCAAATACCTGCAGGGAAATCGCAATTATAACCTCTCCCAGCAGCAGCAGCCCTTCCCAGAGAGGCACTGCTTGCCCATAGAACCCTGCATTTTGGCTTTACTGAGCACTGTACGCATCCTCTGCCCACTCCCCTGGGACAATTTCAGCCTCCAAAGCTGCAAACACCTTTGGCTTAAGAGCTGTGCCAAGCAACAGCCATAAAAAAGGCTGGGATACTTAAAGGGAAAAAATTAGAGCTTGTCTTTTTTGTCCTTCTAAGCCATGCACCATAGGCAAAGGGCTTAAGAAATTATTTTATGCAGCTACTTTGGTTAAAAAATAAAAGCAGATCAGGGTTTGGATTTTTTTTTTTTGATTTATTTTTATGTGGAGCTGGAAGAGGGGCACCCAACCTGCGGTGCCCTGGGGACTGCAGGGCTGCACCTACCTTTAGGGACCATCCTTCACCCAGCAAGGTCCAGGAGGTCCTTGTGACAAGCACAACTGTGGCTCAGGACCTGCCTGCGACAGGCCAGGGCTGAAGGCAGGGTGGGTGCGGGCACCTGGAGCTGAGCCTGTGCTCACAGCCCTTGGAGGTGCGACCGCAGTGCTGGGCTGCCGTGGGCGCTGCTGTCAGCACGTCAGGGCACAAGACTTGTCATCAGAGACATCTGCTGTGTCCTGTCCCCCGACACTGTCATGGAGTGGAAAACAGAGTGAGGATGAGGCCAGGAGCCACGAGGAATGATGGGAGCTTTGCTGTCACAGAGGGGAGCTCTGACATGCCCTCCTGCTGCAAAAGTTGGTACCCAGCAGTTTTCGGGGCACGGTTTTATACCTTGACCTCAGGATGCCCTGATGCCTGATGCACGAGCCTGGCTGTGCAGGGGTGCAGGACCACGCCACAGAGATGCAGGTGCCCACGAGCCTCCGTGAGACTTGAATAAAACATAAAACCCTCCCAAACCTCACCCTGGTTCACCACAACTGTCTCCTGCAGCTCGGGGTGCTGCCAAGCCTCCGGGAGGTTGCAGCCTGATGCTTAGAGGCTTCTGGTGTTTACCAGAAGCCAAAGGTTTTTGTTGCAAATGTCAGGTTTTGGTTACTTCAGTTCCCAACGGTTCTTGCTCTTGGTTTATACCTTGGTGAGAGGTATTTGTTTTGAGATCCTGTGCAAAACTAGTGCTGCAGCTCTCAAGAAGGCAACTGATAAAGGAGAAGTCATTTTAACAACACTAAAATACTTCCAGCCATTTCAAACAAAATACTCCTTGTACACTTGTGGCTTGGAAGAGCAACAGGAGGCTGCATGGCCACCGCTGCGCAGTACAGATCATTCCACCCCCCCATCTTCTGTGTAAAATCAGATCTGACAAATCTAAAGCAAGAGAAAATCAAGACATGACTATGAAGGACAATATCAGGCCAAGCCTGTTAAATTATCTCCCCCTTTCTGTCATGTCTCATTTGCTACTGAGCTGTCAGCTCCCACCCCTCATCAGCCAGCTTCCATCACCCTCCTGTTAAACGTTCAATCTCCTGGTTTCTCTCCAGCCACACCAGAAGGATTACTCTTAAATACCTGGAGAGTCACCCCATCTCTCCTCTTTAAAGGCCTTAAATTTTTCTTGGTTGGGACACTTCTGAACTTGCGTTGACACGGTCCAGGTTCCATCCTGTGCCCTCCCAAGCCACACGATACTGCACCTGCAGAGCCAGGGAGCTGCTGTGCTGCCCCCAGACGGGGAAGGGACGACCCCTCCATTTCTCCTACATGCTGCCCTGGCCCACACCTGCCCTGCTCCGCAGATGCTAACCCTGCCAGCTGCTCTGGATTCACCTCTGCCACCTCCTCGCAGGCTGAGGACACTGGTGCTGCTGCCTTAGGCCTCCCTGGGCATTGATCAAAGGACACACGAAGCTTTTGATGTACTGTATTGTCCTGGTTTAGCCCCAGCTGGCAACCAAGCACCACAAAGCCGCTTGCTCACCACCCCTGCCAGGTGGGATGGGGCAGAGAATTGGGGAAAAAAACTCAGGGATTGAGATAAAAACAGTTTAGTAGGACTGCAAAGGGAGAAGAAATAATATTACTGATAAAGAAATATACAAAACCAAGAGCTGCACAATGCAACAACCACTCACTACTTGGTGATCAACAGCCCATCCCCAAGCCGTGATCCGCCCCAGCACACTCACCTGAGCTTATGTACAGGGCATGACGCCCTATGGCATGAAATACCCCTTTGGTCAGTTTGGGTCAGCTGTCCTGGCTGTGTTTCCACAGTAGGAACACTATCAGAAACTGGAAAACTCCTTGGTTTAATATAAGCATTACCTGGCAACAACTAAAACATCAGTGTTATCAACATTCTTCTCATCGCAAATCCAAAACACAGCCCCACACCAGCTACTGTGAAGAAAATTAACCCTATCCCAGCCAAACCCAGCACAAGTGTGCAGCAGCATCTAGAAGCGACCACCAGCGCATGCCGGGGAGCTGTGAGAGAGCCCACACAGCCTGGGGAGGCGGCGAGGGGATGTTCGCCATGCCAGGCACCTCTTGCTCACCTTCCTCCTCCGCTGATGCTCTGCACCCCAGGGCCTGGTCTGGACCCCGCGCTGGCTGGCTCGCTTCCCTTCCCCTGCCTCCCACAGCACCAAAGCAGACCCGGGTGGCAGCTATGGAGGGGCAAAGAGGCGGCGGGGGGACAAAGAAATGACAGAAGCAGAAATATCCCGAACTGCCCTCGCGTTACTCGGGAGAGGGGATGGCTCTTCCACCAGTGAGACTCCACCAACACGCACAGGTGCTGCTGGGTTCCTCAGCAGGGAAGATGAAATAAAAGCTGTGTAGGGCTCCGTTTTAATTTGACCCGAGCAGGAGCACAAGCACACAACATCTGCACCTCCTCTGCACCCTCCTGCCCCTCTTCCCATGGTTCCAGCTGGGTCCCTTGGAGTTGCAAGGTCTGTGTCACAGCGCATTTCCCATGTGCAGGGATGGGGAATTCTCAGCAAAGCAAAACCCTGGGTGGAGGGAGAGCATTACACCCTGCAGCTTCAAATCAACAAGAGCCATAGCTTGTTCAAAATGTAAATGTGCTAGAAAACAAGTTTCAGATGGATTTCAGAAGAAAACCTCTGCATACGATAGCGATCGCGTTTCTTAATGTTAATTTCTTATCTCACCTCTCCAAAGTCCTTTGCGAGGGTTTTATCCTGTTAGAGGAAATCCATCCCCCAGATTTTCCCAGGCTTATAGAAAAGCAAAGCAAAGTATTGATCCCAATGAGATAACACTGACAAGAAAACGGCAAGAGCTGGTCCTATCTATTTAAAACTTATTCTACTGGTGGGAAAAATAGATGATTATCGACTATCCATGCAAATGGGAGACGTCCAGCCTAGGTATCTGGTCTGCTTTTCATGGCAGCCTCCAAATTCCATCTAACTCTGCATTTTTGTCTGTTTTTCTTGGTGTGTTTTGGTCTATAAAAAAAGAAGAAAACCAAAACCCCCCAAAAAAGAGAATGGTCTCTTATATAGAGCAAATCCCAGAACCACTGCTGTTTTCATATTAAAAGAACATTTGGTGGCATTTTAATCTCTGAAAGTAATGTAGATATTTGTCATTTCTGATCTCCCCTTTCTGCAACTGTCCACAGATGACGAGATCAGTGAAATTGCTACTGCCAGGGAGTGAAATGAGAATTAACCTCGTGCCCATCAGCACCACCCTTTCCCCACCAGCCTTGACCGTCGCCATCAGGAGAGGTGGTTTTTGGGGCCGTGCTGCCGTTCGCCCCGCGCTGTCTGACACACCGCGGCCCCATGTTAGCGGATAATAAACTCCCCCGTGTTAACAGATTGGTTTAAATCCAACACTTCCTTTCCAGTTCTCATTTGCTCTGCCTTTCATGCGGCTTTCTCATGTATAAAAGGGGAACCGGGGGAAAAAAAAAGAAAGAAAAGACACATGAACACCTGAAAATCTTTTTCATATACCTGCTGCTGCTACCACTCGGTGCTGAATCTGAATAGAAACGGATGGGAGGGACATGGGGAAGGATGAATAACATTTCATGCCCTGTAGTCAAACATAATTTCAGGCAGGCGATGAGCAGGGACTGGTAAGATGGCTCATCCTGGCAGACAGCTAATGTGCACTTCAGAGCCCGCGCTTTGAAGACTGGGGTCTAATTTCCAGCCTGCAATTATTGCACTGGAAATAATTTCCCCGAAAATGGGGTCACTTTCTGGGGGTGGGGTCAGAGTCCCAGCGAGGGGAGGTCCTCGTGGATTGGGGGTCGGTGGATGTGGCTGCGTGGGCATCCCTGGGGCTGCAGGGTGCTGCCACCGCTCTCCTGAAGACAGACTGGTTTCGAGTGACTCAGGAGCTGGGACACAGCACTGCTGAGTATGCTGGCTCTTCACGCTCTCACCTGCAGCCTCTGCTTGGGGGCAATGACTATTGGGATTGTCCTTGGTGTCCCTGCAGCCAAGACTTTCACACAGGTCTGTATTTCAGTCTCAAAACCTAAGGCCTGATTTTCCAAAGCACCAAAAAGTCCATGTTTCTCCTTCTGTCAGTGGCATCGGCCAGGAGCTCAGCGCTTTGCACCATGACTGCACAGGCAGATTCTGATTTTGAACATCACGGCGAGGACAGAAGCGTTGCTATTACACAGACATCTGCTCTGTTCATGTTTCAACAACACAAATGCTTTTGGAAGTCAAGAGTCACTTCCTGTGGTATCTAACAGAGCTGATGCTCTTCTGGGCAGGGGTACGTACGGGAACACCCTCCCTTTCTGCCTTCCCCATAATAAGACTGCAAAAAGTAGAATAAAGCAAAATGGTCTAATGTTGAATGACATATGGTGTCCTTTAGCAGGGCTGGGGACCGCACTGGGTGCTTGGCTCAGGTTTAAGCCCAAATAACTGTCTCCAGATGGGATTTGCTGCAATTCTGCTCTGACCCAAACTGACCACACTCTACAGCTCAGACTTGCAAAGGTTTTAGAGCACCTAAACATGCAAACGGGCACCTGGCAAAGATTTTCAAAAGCAGCTAAGAAGATTAGATGTCCAAGTCCCATTGGGCCCTGAGAATTAGGCATGTAACCTGCTTAGGCGCTTTCAGAAATTCCTTTGGGGATTTAATTGTTTGGGTTGAAACTTTCTGCGGCAAGTGTGTGCCTCTCTGAACTGTCCCACCACCACCCTCAGCCTCTGCAGTCCACCCATTCTTTGGGGGACAGTGGTGAGAAATATGCTGGTAGGAAAATTTTGGACAATTTTTCACACTATGAAGGAGGATCTTGAAATGTAATTCTTGCATTACACACATGGTTTTCACTGTCCTGATGAGAATGCATGAAGCTAAGGCAGGAGGCAGGGCTGCCTTCCCTGGGCTCTGGTGACTGCCCTCATGCAGAGTTGGGGTTAGAGGAAAGAGCCAGGGTGGGAAGGACTGAGTCTGGCAGGGGGGAATGGGGAAAGGGATGTAGGTCAGGGAAAGGAGGAACTTGGCTGAGATGCTCAAGGGGCAGCAACTGGGATGGGACAGGAGAGGCAGAGGATGGGACAAGCTGGGGAGGTGCCAAGTTCATACCAGGCTGATGGGGTGGAGATGGAAAGGGTCAAGAGAGCAGGGAAATGGCACTGTAGCTTATGCCTACTAAATCCTATAAGCCCTACTCGGCCTGGAAGGGAGCCCAGGGTTTCCAACGGGAGCCAGCGTTCAGCTGCCAGCAAAGCTGTGCAGCACAGCCCCCAGGCAGCCCCCCAGCACAGCCCCCCAGTGCCGCTGTGAGCCTGGGCTGCCCGAGTGCCACCTCTTCATCCCAGCTTCTCACCGCTGCCACCCACGGGAGCCCTAAGAATGTGGGACATGATGGTCCAGACAACTGGAAAACACACAGCACTGCAAAAAACCAAAGAGCCAGTCCTTATAATAAAGTAACCTGTGAACCAATTTGCTCCTCTTTCCACCTCATGTTTCCAGCAGCTGCCAGCAGGCAGGATGTGTGCACTGTGTTTGGGGAACCACTTCATGTCTGGGTTGAGTCCTTGCCAGTCTGAAAACTCACTCCATGCTTTGGACAAGTTGTTTGGCCCCTCTTTGCCTGTCAGAAGCATAAATACCTCTTCCCAGCTGAGAGATGTGCTGCAAATTAGATACACTCGTAGGTGTGCAGACAGTACAGCAAGTACATAAAAGGAACAATACCTCAAATATTTTATCAGAATCAGAGAAGGTTGCAGCCAGCACAGGAGAGGACAATGGCAGAAGCCTGTTTGCAGCTCCTGGGGTATGGGCTGGTGTGCAGGTTGTAGCTGGTGGCTGCTGTGAATGTGCAAACCGAAGTGCCTGAGCTTTGCTTGGCATGAACCTGTAGCAGGGGCTATTCTGGGATGCATTGCCCCAACCTAACGATGGCTAAGATGTGTTGGGTTTTATAGCGGCCGCTTTGGAGCAGTGTGGTCAGTTAGGAGTTTGAATCAACTTGGAATAACACCTTGGCTTCACCTCCCTTTTCCAGTCTGCTTTAGAAGACTGCAAATAGCAAATGGGGATGGGCGCAGTGATGCTGTGCCGGGTGTGAATGATGGGCAGGTGACGCTGTACCTCCCTCCAGACCACATCTTTGCAAGCACTGCAATGTTGCTGGGGTAGGGGAGCACATGTGTGAGCAGCCCTGCACATCTCTGAGGGTCCTGGGGAGAGGGAACCCCACCTTTCTGCCTTTTTTATTTCCTTTCTTCTCTTCGGCATCTGGACAGGGCTTGCTGTCTGCTCTCCTTACCCTCCAGCCCAGTCCAAACGAAACCCAACGCTTTCCTCTTGCCTTTCTGCATAGCCTTGCTTCGCTGTCACACCCGCAGCAAATTTATCCTTCTCTGAGAGCTGCCTGCAGTTCATTAAATATCTTAAAGGTGTTAATGACTTTTAAAAAAAGACCCAAACTGTCTGATGTTTTTCCAGCTCATTTCCTGCTGCTATCTCCCCAAATCCGGTGGGCAGTAATGACACGTCTGAGGCAGAAAATGGGATTATGATGAACAGAGTGAACACTGCTGATATGTGGACAACATTAAACATTTGCAGCTTCTTTTCTTTACCTTTTCCTTCTGCAGGCATCTGTATAAGCACATCCTCTTTGCATTTAGCTGAGCTGTGGCCTCCCAAAGTGAAGCCAGAGGAGAGATGAGGCAAAGCTTTATGCACGCAGGAATTTTGCTAGGAAATAACTATTTATCTGACCAGAAGCAACATGTTAGATAAAGCCACATATTTTTTCCCCCTCTGTAAAATGATACCAGGATGCTCATGGCTTGTCCTTCCACAGACAGACACTGCAAAGGCACATGCATCAGGAATCATCCAGGACTGCATCTTCCAGACCCACAGAGTTTTGTGTTGTAGTAGGCAAAAGTAGGGAGTGGTGGAGGAAAAATAAAAATCCTGGCTCTATGTGGTCTGAGAGAAAGCAAGAAGTTGGACAGTTTGCCCAGAGTTACCCAGCAGAAAGGGGGATTCAACCTGAATCTTCTAAGTTGTTGGAATTAAACTTCAAGCTCCGCAACTTCTACTCCAAAGACACTTCAGAAAGAAAACTGATAATTTTCAGAGGGCAAAAATAGGCAAACCCCCTCTCATTTAGTGAGCCTGTATGTTTGTCTATTTTGCAAACCCTGGAAGTAAGCATCTGCCTGCCAGCTACGACCAGCACTGGGGGAAGAGGACGATTTTTCTGGGGTTGTGTTTTTCCGTATGAAGTGTGTTTCTGGACAAGGGAGAAACCTGTGGAAAACAGCTGGCAGCGTAGAAGAAAAACGTATTGACTATGCTAAGCATATGATTATCAGAGTTTCCTTTCAGAACAAGAAGCACTTCTCAACAGCGACTCTTCCCAGGACAGATTTCATCATTTGGAAATAACACCCTGCAAGTACTTCTCACATAACAATAAAAAAAGGGTTTCTTACACTGCCTTCAGTGAGGCCAGGCTGTAGCAGCCAGCCAAACTGATCTTGCCCAAATATTCCAAATATTCAGCTTCATACAGACACCCAAACCTGGAAAACTTCAGCTTGCCCCAGAGAGGAAGGTGTGGAAAAGTTATGTGGAAATTTAACACAGGGCTAGAGGGGAGCACCATCCCCCACCTGGCCAGTCCCTGCTCTCTGCAGCCACACGAACTTTTTCCAGCTGATGATTCCAACTTTCAGCTCTTTAGAGAGACAACTGTTAAAAAAGTGCTGTAAATCTGGTCGGCACTGAGCACACTTGAATCGTGACCTGTAGGTACCAGCACAATAGTAGCAAATGGAGAACCCGGGTAATAAGTAGAGGAACGGAGTCCCCGCAGAGCTCAGGGCTGCCTGCGTGGCAGCACACAGTGAGACCGCGGCACCTGGCAGCTCCCAGGCTGCCGCCATCCCCCTCTTCACCACAGCAAGAAAAAGGTCTTGGAAAATTGGCATGGACACCCCTCGCCAGGGACAGGTCTTCCCCAATACCTTGTCCCCACGCTGCCCAGCTGGGTTATTTTCCCTGCCCACCCCTGCCTGTGAGTTTTGGCGGAGTTCTGAGGCATGCCAAGGTGCTCAGCTCCACACCAGCCTGGCACCGATTTCCAGTCTTCGGCAGAGCTGGGCATCTGCATCCCCGGCCAGGAGCAACAGCAACTTTGTCCCATTCTTAGTGGCAATTCCCAGGTCATTTCAAAGCTTATGCTCTGGGATCAAGAGCAGGGACCTAAAACTGCACCAGGGCTGGTGTAATCATTAGCATGATTCCCAGCAAGGAGGAACCACCAGATCTCCCATCACTCCAACAGCCAAGGTCCTTTTAAATACATTAACCACATGCTTGCACTGGGAAGGATGTGCTGTGCAATGTGCCCTGAAAACCATATCCATGCTTCCCCAACAAGGACCACAGAGGAAAGTGAAGGCTTGGAGAGCTCAGCTGAATCACCCAAGGGTATGAGCACAAGAGATTGCTGATGCTCTCAAGGCTGGTACGTGCTGCGACCCTCGACTGGTGTATGAGACCCCCATCCTGCAGTGAGAAGCAGGCGGGTCACAGCCCGTAACACATTACTTCAGATGAGCCATTCCTGGGAGAAAAATTAAGCAAACACACCAAGGTTTGCCACATCAAGCAAATGACTTGCTGAATTTAAACAAAAATAAAATATCCTTCTCCCTGCCTTCTCCATCTTCTCCTCTCCCCCTCCCCACAAATCCCACCAAGATTACAGTTTTAAAAAGCACTTTCTCTTAAATGTGGGAGGAAGATTGCCTGAGCTTTCATGCGTTCACTGCTATATTGTATTGTTGCTGCTTTTAACATGTTTCACTCAGTTAAATAGTAACTGATGACAGCTACACACTTAAATCCTTTGGTGTTTTTATCATGGATTTTATACATATATATATCTTATAAAGAACAGCACGCTGCAAGGCCTCTTACCATATCAAAAACAACAAAAAAAGCACCCTATTTTTGTGTAAGGTATCAAAGCAATAACGTGTGCCAGTGCAGCGGAGCCAGCCTATCAGAGGTTTATCGGGTTTTATTGGCCTTGGGCAACTCTGCACACGATGGTCTTTAGAGTGACATGGAATTTATTAAACTTTTCCACAGCCTGACAGTCTTCTCCCAGCTCGTCCCCACCCCCAAGCTCTTTTCTTTTGAAAAATGATTTCTGCCAATCTTGTGCTTTTAACGGGGTTTTTTTCCCCTCTCTTATTTTTTTCTTTCTCTTTTTTTTTTTTAATCGCTGGTCGCTGGAGTGCGACTCCTCAAGCATCTGTTTAAAGAACCCCATTAAGGTCCTACTGCAACAACAACAAAAAAACACAGAGAGAGAGGAGCAAAAAAGCAGCCACGCAGCCCATTACTGCCTGGTTCAGCCTTATTGCACTACATTACTCGACATGACAAGCTCTGCATACATATAGCACACACCGAGGTTTTTTTTTCCTTTTCCTGGATAGCCTAATTTAGGCTTTGTATGGTGCCCTGTAATAAATTTCATCTTTCAGACAATAGCTTGTCGCCTTCATCTGCCTGCCCCTTCCATAATCCAGTGCTGCTAAAAGCATCGCCTTTGCTTGCCACTTCCCATCAACCAAGCCTATCGTTAGGGTGATGCCAGCCCTTGCTGACAGGGTTACAGTGCTCTCGGGGTTTCCATCAGACTGCAGTGCCCTCCCTCTTTTTCCTGTCTCCCCAAATTCCTGTCTTTTTAGCTCTGCAAAAAACTGCAGCCGCCAAAGACTCTGGTTTCAAGCAGCATGTGTCAAGGGCTGGGGGGGATGCCCAGGCTGCAGCACGCATGCAGCGGGGTGTTACTGAGTTGAGATGTGTGTATTTCATTGAAAGCTTATTTGTGCCCATCCTGGGGCATGCACCCAGCAGAAAGAAGGGAGCGCATGCAAACTTGGGCTGCAGGTTTATAAACAGCAGCAGATGGTTGGCGGGCTCTGCTCAGCCAGTGGGTCAGTCCTTCTCCTGTGCCCAGGAGCAAGGACTTCTGCTCTGACCCGAGGCAGCTCCCTCATTTGTCCCCACAGACACAAATGACAGGCGGCTTGACACCGGTTTCCTGCACAGCATAGTGCAACATTATTTTCTGTAGTTTTCATTGTGTTTCCTGTGTGTGGAGTTTCCCCTGCAGAGTACTGGTAGCTCAGGGATGTGGTGGCTGCCACTGGGTCTCACTGGACCCACCCATGACCAGCACTTGGGTCTGGTACATCATGCAGCAGCTTCTGAGCACCTGCCCAGTGCGCAGAATCGCCACCCTCAACACGGCCACGGGCAGGAAGGATTCCTATTGATATGCTGTGTACCTCCTCTTACATCCGACACTCAATCTCTGGTATTATCACCATCTTCCAGTGTCATTTATTACCCCTTGTGTCCAACAATATGATAACAGCTGCAGAGAAGGGGCTAGGTCCTGCCCTAATCAGATGGCAATCTAATTTCTAAATATTATCATTAAAAATAAGTACATTCCCAAAGCAGAGTGCACGGCACACATCGCCCTTTCACCTCACAGCTCTAACTGCTGGGAGGGGACCGCTCGGGGCTGTGTTTTAACGCTGAAATCTGCCCTAAGAGAGATTCCCCCACCCCTTCTGTCTTCAGGGAGTTCCCACGCAGCAGGTACAGCCCTGAGCCCCCCAGCACTGCCTGTGCAGCAAGCCTCCTTGTTGGCAGGGGAAGAGCAGGGCGCAGGGCGGTGTTTTCAGCTCCTAGTTACATTCCTCTGAGAGATACTGAAAAATAGTTAGCTCCTCCAGGAGACAAGAGTGGCAGGGGGGGCCACAAAC
>NW_010264705.1:41188-51096 GCF_000690775.1 Eurypyga helias
GGCTCCACTCTTGGGTTTGCTCCTGCCACTTTGGAGGAATTCACTCTTACTGGTTTCTCTGCAGTTTGCCAAACTGCATTTTGCCATTAGGCCCCAAACCCGGGGAGCACCAAGGACACAGGTCAGCCTGGCAGGTACTGCCCCCCATCAGTGCAGGGTGCTGAGCATGCCCTGTCGCTGCTTTTCTTCACCCAGCCTGCAGAGACGAGTGGCCCTGGATGGGGCTTGTTACTGACGCTGAGCCCCCAGAAGGCTGGGACCGTGGATTCAGGAGACTGGTGCTACGCTGGGGAAGCATCCTTTTCCACGTGACATCCCCGCTGGTTTCGAAGGATGGATTTTCCCACTCCTTACTCCAGACGTACAGAAGTATCTACATCTGTGCTCATCAGCACAACCGCCTTTAGGAAAATGAACGCTTTTAAAGCACAATCCATCTGACCTATTTTCTGACATGCACCTTAGGATGAGATGAACCGTGCACTGGCACTGCCTATCAGCTATATGGGGGATCTGGATGAATAGCTCAGCTGAAGCTGTCTAAATTTGGATAGAGGAGCCCGGCTCCAGGTGCTGTAACCCAGGAGTTTATGTCAGCATCTACACAGAGGCAACTGCCAAAATTTTATTTACTTAATTTATGTTCTTCCACTAAAATCCAGCTTTCTCACCTTGCACCACTTCACTCACCTGCTTTTCACATGAGATGAAAGTAATGCTAAACGACAAAGCACCCCTTGAGGGTGGCTGGCTGAGCTGAAAAAGGGAGAGCTGAGAGGGGGAATAGATGATGATGTGCAAGACTCAGGAATCAGGCCATATGATTAGTGCTCATAACACTAGATGTGATGTCATAGCTGGGTGTTGTAAGCTGAGAATGTGAACTCAAGGAGCGATGCAACCCTTTAGCTGATCTAAGGCAGTTATTCCCAAATAAGTGCTCCAGGTATGAAGACCACACCCCCTTGAATTCTAAAGGCAAATGCGTAAGTGACAATCCAGTGCTGCAGCGTCTGCACAAAGCCATACAGCAGAAGATACTCCTGAGAGCTCATCTTCCTGCAGAAGAAAACATAGGGTGCCCGACTAGGTAGCTAAGCAAAAAAAGGAAATAAATAACACGGCATCATTTGGATGTAGATAAGTCAAAGGAGCCGGCACATAGCTGTCTAGGAGCAGCTGCAAATGAAGATCTCACACTTTTCACTGAGCTCCAAAACAAAATTGATAAAGGAGAAATTAACCCCCCATATTTGTGCCATTTCCAGAGATTCAGTATTTTGACAGTTGCAAGCAGAGAAATGACCATTCCTGGCAGGAAAATGAGCTCAGGCCATAATGACACCTTGGCTGTGCCCATGTCACATGGATGCTTTCCTGCCAGGCCAGTTCCTGTCTATACCAGACCAGGATTTTTCTCCCCATGTTACAACTTTTCCATGATTAAAACAGGCACTAATTAAAAGACTGCCCATTTAGTACAACACGTTATTGTCTGAAAGGCGTTTTTGGAACAGGAAGGCGCTGAGGCTGCTGCTGTGTGAGATCTCTGGGTGCTGCGGGTGCCCTGAGGGCCCCAAGGTCCCCCAGGGCAGGTCTGGGATGCAGCCTCCCCCAGCCCTGACACTGCTCCTCCAGCACCACATCTGCTCACGAACAGCAGATCCTGTGCCTCGGCTCCTCACGCCGCCTGAGGGAACACAGCACGGCACACACGGCAGCCGCGTGCTCGCCAAACCAGCGTCTGCTGGATTCTGGGATCTGCCCACCAGGCCACGGGGCCACCTTTCTGTCCACGGTGGGCTATGGACAGCCACGTCACTCAAGTACAGGGACAACACCTGCAAGCCTGGGCAGGCACGACTGGGGAGGGTGGAGAAGCTGCAAGTGAGGAGCGACTTAGCCTGGAGAGGGACTGGGTCTGTGCCTTCACGAAGGGGTTTCACACGAAGCTTGCAGATGGCACGTGCAGAAGCAGCTTAAGGAGCTGGTTCTGCACGCACCAGGGAGTTGCACTGAGGAGCTCTTTGACCGAAGATGTGCAGATGTTGAGACCTTACACAGTTTTAGGGGGAGATGGGATGTTTAGTGAAACCTGAACACCCAAAGAGGAGTTGGGCAGATCAAGGAGAGGAGACATAACAGCTACAGGGCAATCACCTAGCACAGACGGTGATGGGAACAGAGCTGGACTTGACACTGCAGTAGATGCTAAGGAAACTGAGAGTCCTCACAAGATCCTCAGGACAATCTCAGCCCAAACCGCTGACAAGATCTCCTGCCCTGGGTTTCCCCACCTCCTGCCTGCAGCCATGCTGCATGGAGCTGGGAGCTCCTTGCTCCTGTTGGCCTCGCTGCAGCGTCCCCTTCCAGCCCCTACCAGAAGCTGGAGTATCAGAGACTGAACTGCCTTGATACTTAACAGATGTCTCTCTGCTATGCATTTCCTTTATTAAATAAAGAAATACACCAGCATCTCTTTGCCCTGGAGAAGCTTTCAATAAGATGGATAAATATATATAATTAGCCAAGGAGAGAGCAAACTCCAGTGAATACAATACACCTTGTGAGACAACCCTCCATTAAAAGCCTCCTTGTTTAAACTTCAATATTTTAGCAATAGTGACAAAGAAACATAGAGAAAAGCATTTATTTTTCCCTTTTTATTTAATCCCATCAAACGGGTTCACCAGCTAATTTGCTGACAGTTTCTCATGCCTTGGATATCCCATCCCCTCTCCAAAAATTCTGCTTTCCCAGTTTTACTGTCTAAGCCAGAGCCCAAAAAAATCTCTAATAGAGATTTCCCGGTTGTGTGATCTGCGCTGTCTCTCCTTGACCTTCTTGTCTACCAGGCTGCCCCGGAGGATGCACAGGAGAGGACAACGGACTCTGAGAAGCAACGGGGCTGTGTTCCTAAGGCACAGCATCCTGACAAGAGCCGTGACACAAGAACAGTGACATTAACACCATGGAGCACAACATTCGCAGGAGGGACCTGGCCAACTACCTGCAAGGGCTGACAAGGTCCATACGATTTATGTGCCTCCCTTTTGCTGACCTGCTTTTCCAGCTTGGTGAGCTGCCACCAAAAAAGCTGCATTAAGCAGAGCAGGGAAAAAAAAAATCCCTACTCAAGTAGTTATCCAGGTGCTGTGTTTTGTATTTGTGTGCAGAGGCACAGGAGCGGGTCCAAGAAGGGGAGCTGGGGACGTGCTGTTCAACACACTCCTTTAATGCTGTATTTTCCAGCCCAGAAAATGGGAATAGCCCACTGCAAAAGAGAAATCAAGGGGTGAGAGTAGGAGAGAAGTTTGGCTTTTTGCATTGTTTCCTTCGGAGATGAGATTTGGACTGACTGCAAACATCAGCGCGCTGTGCTCCCGGGGGAATTAGATGCTGAGCTTATTCCTCCTGCCCTGGTAAACACTGCTGAGCTGCTGATGCAACCTCCAGCCTTCATGTGCTGCAGAGGCCCCAGCTAAGGTTGTGTTATTACCAGCAGCAGCCCAGTTTTCAGGACTGTTGTACTGAGCAGAACCAGAGTATTTCCCTTGGGAAGAGCCATTCACTCATTTCCACTGTCTGCTAATTTAAAAATGTGAATATCCATTCGATTTTGCATGCCAGAACTTAGCCTTCGACATTCAGACCGGTGTGAAATTTAAATAAAGATGACAGCAATGTTCTCGGAGCACAGCAAGGGGATCGGTTGGTGGGACTGATGCTGCAAAGCCCTAGGTAAAAGAAGGGGGTAGGCAAAGTATTCACTCAGTGTAAATAAAACATGCTGATATCTGTGGCCCAAGTCTTGGGATGCGTGAGATCCAAGTCAGATAGAAAGATCCTGGCCACTTCTAGAGGAAAATGAGGACGAAAACCAGGGCCCCAAGGGCTCTAGATTCAAAAAATATGTGTTTGGTGGGGTCTGACATGACAGTACTCCCAATTCTGTTGAGAACGGGCCACAGGCAAGGCTCACATTCGCAGTCCCAACGTACCCAGCCCATATCAACCCTTTCTTGCCCAGGTCTGGATCTGCTCTACATAAAAAGAGGTGATACCTGACATTTTAAGATCTATGCATTCTCAAATTGGATTATAATGACTTTAATGAAACAGAAGGATGAAACAGAAGGGTGTGGTCAAATACTGAGATTGGCACCTCTCTTCTTTTATCTTAGTCTTTACTGAGTGAAAAGTGAACCAAACATAAAAAACCTAAGCCGATATTAGCTAACTTTCTGGTTTAATTTAGTTTACATTCTGAAGGATTTTCATAAAGTTGCACTGAAAATACTGCTATTTCCACAACGGTTTATCACTGTTATACTATGGCAACAATTACCTGTCATTACAATCAAATTTATATCAGGACAAGAAAATAGTTCCTCAGAAATTAAACAGCACTCCCTGGTGGGATAGTTCCTTCTCCTGAACCTTCCAGTAATGAAAACTGTAAGTAAATTTGCTGTAATTCAGACCACAGAAGATCCTCTACTGTTAAAGCAAAATGTAACACTTTCACTAGGACAATGACTACTTTCAGCAAAGAAATTCCCAAAGCTGTAAGAGGGTTCCTACAAAAGATGACCATGTCCCAAGGTAAGTCAGGTTCCAAAATCACTCAGATGAGGTGCTTCTGCAAATTCCTCCAAATCTTACACAATTAAAGGCTTTTTTCAACTTTGGGCAAATGAATACCTTTGAAAACCTGACCATGTATGTCATCTGCTGTACCGAAGTCCAAGGTGTGGGGTTTTCCTGGACACACCTCCAGGGCTGACACTTGAATGCAGATAGCTGCTCCTTGGTCAAGGACAGGATGGGTGCAGAGCACTCTCTGGTCATGCTTGGTCAGATAAGACACAGCCAATGAGACCCTGAACGCTTGATCGAGAAGCATCCTTTGTAGCCTTGCTAGCAGCTTACGATCTCTGTAATTTCCCCTACTGAAATGAATGTAATGCCTGATTCTCTAATGGCCATTTTCCTGCAGGGATTTTACAGTGAACTTCACGCTGGATAAGCACCTAAATGGTGTTTACCTTCAGGGTGAGATTCATGTCACGAGCTTTAAAAGTTAGATGCTTAATTTCAACCTAGACTTGAAAGTTCCCTTTAAAGTCAAGAGAAATAAGAATCCCTCCAGAATAATCATTGTGGTTTACCTCAGGTTGGGATGAATTGCCCTGTTCCTCCCATTGACTAAAAGGCAACCTACAATAACTACCTCACCTTTAATGGCCAAGTTGCTAAATCAGGGCAGATGGATGCAGAATAAGGAATCAAAAGGGAGAATGAGCTGCAGCCTGGAATGAGTCTATCAACAGTGTTCATTGCGCAGACACCTCCTGGCCTGTATGGGAGTCTTCTCAGTACCCTCTTTTTTTTTGTTCTCTGAGTAAACCAAAGGAGCTCTACTGAGTGATTCGACCTTGAAAATCTGAGCCCCAGAGGTTTAGTAGGTTTTCACTGTCTTTACATGCTTTGTGAAATGTCATTTATCGGACACCTATGTATGCAACTGTGGGAACAAAACCTCCATGGCCAGACATCCTTGCTGGTCAGCTAGATCCTTGTCTCATCCCTTCCATGGCTACACACAGTGCTGGAGGAGCTTACCGGAGGGAGTCAGGTTGTGCACATAATGGAGAGACAGGCAGCCTTCCCATGGGATTGCACTGCTGCCACCCAACAGCATCTGTGTTTGCATGAGCCGGGGATGAACAACAGGTGAACTGACCTCCGGCAAGACAGGGAAGTATTTTCAGTTCTGCGCATCAGGGCATTTCCAAGGACTGAAAGTCCCACCCAGTTCAGGATGCTAGACTGCTCTAGGGTCTTTGCTGACACTTGTTTCCAAGGAGCATCGCCCTTTGGCAGCTTCTCCTGTTGGTCCCAGGCTTGGGCGCGCTCCCCCTTGGTTCAGACCCTGACGTTGCTATAGTTACCAAGACTTTGCCACATCTCCTTTGCTGTACAGCACCGTGATATAGATGTACACACAAGCCTTAGAGTTTCGGAGAGCGTGGTCCTGCATCTCCACATACCTCCATCAGTCCTGTCCGCTACGTCTCTGCTTCCCGCGCTGCCATTGCATACAGCTATGAGATTAACCCAGTTGTGGCCCTTACTGACAGAGGCCTCCTAGGAAGAAAACTCAAAGCCTACGCAGGCCACTGGGTTTGACAATTTTTTTTCCTCTGGAACAGAACTCCTCACACTGAAAACAGAGCTCTCTGCATGGGAAACAACTTGAGGGAGGCCAAACTTAGAGCAACCAGAAACTGAGACTTGCTGCAAAAGCCACCACTTCTGCTTCAGATGCTCACCACACATCCCTGACCTGGCTTTCTCTGACAGAAACACATAGCAACCAGCATATTTAAAACGATGTTTTTTAGAAAAAAAAACCCTAACCCCTAACAAAACAAGACACTCCAGTGCACAAACTCCTGCCCCTGGGGACATGACGAAAGGCCAAAAATCCCCGTGTCACATTGCTAGTCACATTGCTGAGGGTGATACAGGAAGAGGCTCTGATGCCCTGTGATGAACGAGCCCACAGAAGAGAGGGGGAAGCTCCTGTTTTGAGCCAAGACATTAGGGTTTGGCACTGTGTGTAGGTACATATGCGTACATGGACATCCTTAGGGCAGCCTACGTAGAGCATATTGTCATGCCCGAGTTCAGCCGCTCTGGTCTCTTGTTTCATGAGCTGGATCTAACCCCGGAGAAGGACGCTCGCTCAGCATCCGGATTCCTCCAGGCTCTGCCTGCACGCCTGGGCAGGAGCCGGCCCTTATCTGACGGCACAGAATTGACTGAGCACAGAAAAGAAGGTCACAGCCAAGCCTTTTGAGTGAGACCAGCTTCCGCCTGGCCTTTGAACCTCCCGCAGCAGCGGGTGGGGTGGGAGCGTGGGTGTTCGGCTGAGTCACACCAGCGCGTCCCAGGGCAGCCCTGAAAGCAAGCCGGGGAGAGCATGGCACTGACAAAGAGATCAGATAACCACCAGAACACGCTCCACCAGCCCCATTAACCCTCCTACTTTGCATCCCTCTTTGGGAGCGTTGCACCTGCACTGAGCACCCATCCGCATCCTCAACAGAGGCTGTTGCAGGGAGGTTTGCAGCCACCCCATTCACCAGCTGACACGGTGGGCACCCCAGGGCTGAGTGGCTTCACTTGCGTTGGAGATGCAGCACCCAGGGTGCGTGTGCCCCTGCCCTGCTGTCCCCACTGCCGTGAAGAGCGAGCACCTCCTCCAGCTGCATCAGTGCACCCAAAATAACACCAGCGCTGCCACACACACGCCACTCATCCCAGCAAGGCCAACGTGCCCTGGGGAGGGGGCACAAGTAGCTCCTTGATGCAGCTACAGCTCTGGAGTGCCAGAATAATGAGGGAAATGCTGAAAAACATCACTGGAGGAGATGGGTGGAGGTGTTTGTATTCCCTATGCTTTTGTCTCCTCTCTGCAGCTGCAGATGCTCTGGGTACCCAGGACCCCTTTCTGGCCTCCCTGAGTCCTGTTAACCCTCAGTGCTGCAGGACAGTCCCAGTTAATAGAGTGGAGAAAACCTGTCCCGTGGACACTGTTCAGCTTGCGACCGTTGAGTTCCATGAGGTGCTCCCCAGTTTCTGTCTCACAAGAGAGGGTGACTACCAGCGCCTGACTTACCTTCTCTGTGCCATTTACTGCCTCCTTTTTTATGTGCATGGACCATATCCCCTCATATCTATCTCATCTTTAAAATAAATGTTCCCCCTCATCCTTCAGCCTCTCCTCATACGGAAGCCTTTCAGCGTATCCAATAATTTTTGTTGCCTATCTTTTGACCCCTTCTATGCTGTATCTTTGTGAGACAGATTGACTAGAAACGAACACACTATTCCAGGCAAGACCACAGCACTGATTTATGTGCTGGCATTATAATACTCTCAGCAATATTTTGAATCCCATTCTTCCTCAAATTTTCTGTGTTGTCTGCTGGCAGCTGCACACGGAGAGTAGAGATTTGCACAGGGCTCTCTCTGGTGATGCTGCTCTCCTGAAATGGTTACAGCTAATCTAGACCTCAGCATCATGCTCCCAGCACTCCTGCCCACATGCAGCATGCTTTGCATTTTAGCCTCTCTGCCCGCCAGCACACTGCCCAGCCCTGCAGCTCAGGGGAAAACCTTTGTGAGATCTTCCACCTCTCTTCTTGTCCTACACAGGCACTTGCAAATTTTGCTGTTCACCCTTTTTTTCCCCAGTTCATGAACAAATACACTACATAGTTCCAGGTCCCACACAAATCCTTGTTACATTCTGCTGTTAAATCTTCACCATAGTTTTTTCTCCTGTTGCCTCTCAGATGGCTCCTCAGCCACTGCAGCATCCTGCCCTTCACCCAGCGTTCCTGTAACCTCCCCTCCAGCCCAGGCTGCAGGAAGGGCAGTAACATTTCCCCCCTGCTGACTCTCTCTCAATGCTCTTGTGAGGGACCAGCCATCTTACAGTCCACAAAGTGGGGGCGGAAGACTTTCCTATCCTCCCTGGGGTAAAAGATTTGAGACAGACCAAAGGCAATGGATGGGAAAGAGGTTGGGACACACTAACCAGCGACCCTGGACTCGGGCTCCAGCTTCTCTGGAGAAGGCGACCACAGCAATAAGGCACAACGGTGCAAACAGCCAGGGAATACAATTGTGACCATCTGGGGCTAAATAAACCCACTCTCCAAGGAGAGTCCTTCAATGCAACCAGCCCAAGCACGGGCAGCAGACACGTGCCCACACTTCCAGGCGCTATCCTGGCCAGCAACAGGATCCCTGTTTCTTCTGGGTGAAGCACTGGGTGCAGAACTGGCTGCTGGAGACACATCTCCAAGCCAAACCCTCTGCATTTTTCCAGGAATTGAAAATGTGTTTCCCTCCTCACTAGGCATCTTTCTATTCAAATCAGTATCAGCCATTCTGCAAGATATTTGCCTTCCTGCATTTATTTTCCAATAACAAAGCTGTCCTCAGCTCTTTAGAGCTGGTATTTTTATTTTATTTAGTTAATATTTTTAAACATTACTACCACTATAATAAATGTTAACTGTTTGTGCAGAGTTCTCAGTGCCTTGGCAGGGGCCTTTATATCTGCAAAATAACAGCAAATCATAATAAATAATAATAATAAATTATTATGGTTGATTACAAGGGAATGTGCTATATTTTTATAAGCTCTAGACCACCTACAGCTCACAAAATATAATGGGAAACATTAAGCCTTTAACTGGTTTTATACATTCCCTTCCCCCGCTTCTACTCCCCATGTTCTGTAATAGATTTACAAACAGTGTAAGGGGGTGGGGGAAATCTTCCCTTATAAGAATAGCATCAAAATTCTCCTCAGCTTTCCAGCTGCTGAGTGTTTCTGAAGCCTTCAGTGAAATGCAATTAGTATCTTTTACCGCCTGCCTTCTGGGGATACTGACATTATTATCTTATTGCAGTTTCACCTTGACATGCAGATCACAAGGCAGAGAGCTGGATTCTGTCTCCAGACGCCTTGAATTGTGGCACTGCCCCAGCTGGCTCAGCGTGTCGAGAAAAGGAGAGGGATGAAAAAAAGGAGAGAAAAGCCATTTTCTCAGCCTGTGGGTCTCAGCTTTTTAAAAAAAATTGCACAAATAAATACAGGAGGGGAGGAGGGGGAAAAGTGTGCTCCTCCTTAGCTCCCAGGAGGATGGGCATGGCAGAGAGGGGCTTTGCCAGCTGGGGACCCGGTGCTGCTCCGTGCCGGCCTGGAGCTGCCACCGCAGGTTTGGGCTTCGAGGAGGACTGGCTCCTTCCCCCCTTCCAACCCCCAGCACATTTCAATTCCATATGGACACTTTCCCAGATCGCTGCATTTCCTGCAAAAGGCG
>NW_010264705.1:51126-67887 GCF_000690775.1 Eurypyga helias
CACTGACAGATTCCCATGCTCTCAGCAACTGTCACAGGGACACGACGCATCTCTCGTAGCGGCACTGCTAAGTTTGGCCCTATGAAGTGCTGAGCCACCCAAGGGGGAATGTTTGCACCCGCAAAATTCTCTCCCCTGAGGCTTTCTGTGACTGGCAAACGTGGCATTAAACTTCAAGGTGTACAGCCTGAAAGAACAAGCTGTCCTGTCTGCACCAGGCAGCGTCTCTCCAGCCCCCAGAGCAGTTTTGGGGAAGCCCTGAACCCATGTCACCCTGTCCCTGTTCAGGGTGGGCAGCATCAGCTTGAGACCTTGCAGACAATGAGATGGGTGAGGACAAAGGGTGTTATGAAGTCCACCTCCACACAAAGGCATTTTGAAGCCCATCCCCACGTGCCCAGTCTCCTCTTAAGCAACCCAACATCTGAAGCCAAAGCATCCCAGTGACTTCCAGTATCCTTGACTCTGATCCAATAACTGTTCTGTATGAAAGAAAGAGTTGCTTCATCTCATTTAACACTGATGAATCCATGATTACAGATGGGAAGCAGTATTGAACTAGAACACGCAAAATGGATGGAGAGAGCCTGTTGGCTTCACCTTCCGCAGCTCTGACCCAGGGCAGATACGACCCTGATGGGTGTCAGAAGAGTCACAGATGGAGATGTGGTTCAGGTGCAAGACCTATGTTCGAGCCGCAGAAATTCTGATGTTACATACGGAGTCAGCGGAAAATCCAACCCATTCCCTGCCTTTCTTCAGCCCATTCTTCTCTCTTATTACTCTTAATTAATACTAATTCTCTGCATTCAACTCTAATGGTCTCATACCCCTGAGAAACCAACATATGATAACTTTCATGTATTCAAATCTCTCTACCCCTAAGAGGGATGAGACAGGAAGCCTCAAAGGATTCACGCCCAGGGAGATCCCTCCAGAACTGCCTCCCTCATTTGAGTTCTGGTATTTTTAATTCCAGTTGGAAATGGGAAGGGAAAAGATGCTTTCGTGGTTCTTGGTTACTTCCAGTCCTCTTCCTATCAAAAATCACCACCCCTGCTCCTGGCCATCTTGCCGACTTCAGGTTTGTAAGAACTCAAGTGTCACCCCAGCTCCCTTGTCTTGTACTATGACAGTTACTGGCAAATAATCACGGTAGCCTAATCTATGACTCTCATTTTTCTACAAAAGTGGGTTTGGGGTTGTAAAAGAGGTGCCATGCAAGGAATCCTCCTGTCTCTTGAAATCTGCATATTTTTTTTAAATTTAAAAATATTTGGAAAGAAAGGGTAGTTAAACAAAGAAACAAACACTAAATAAACCTCCTTGTTTTTTCTGATGCTACACTGGCATGGGCAATTTGTAAGAATTTGTGATTCCAGAGTGCAACTGGCTAATTTCCAAGGGAATAGGGAGAGGGGGAAGTGAGGAACAGCAGTAATTTACAGCTTAACCCATTCATATTTTCTCTTTACAACTCTTACCTGGATGACCAAATACAGATTATTTATTGTATTTTATTGGCAAACCCTTTTATTGCACCAGTATGTGAAATTCCTGATACCCTCCAAAAGCCCAGTTTTGCAGCTATGAGACTGCATCCCTCACGAGGATTATTTCAAAAGGTGAATGTCCCTTCAAAACCAGAGTGGGCATCCTCACCATCGCACTGTCACGGTGTACGGCCACCAGCATCCTAGCAGAGACCCTGTCTCTCATGGAGAGCGTCAGGCAGCTCTCCGTAAACTGTTGCATTCTGCTGTTGTTACGATCATTGTGTGAATGTAACGTGAGTGTAAAAGGACCCAGCTGGTATTAGAGACTGTTACTTTCAAGATTCTAGAAGAGGATCAAATGAAGGAGAAAATTAAATTAAACAAGCAGCACTTAATTATGTAGGCTGCTTTTGTACTCTTCCCTTCCCCTATGTAGTAGTTTCCACCTGAAAATCTTGAAGTGCTTTAGAGCTGGTAATTAAATCTCAGAACTACTGCAGAGAAGGATGCGAGGGAAAGCGTATGCAGTTCACTTGATCCTGTCGGTTTGATTACACGTTAGCTTTGCATCTCTCCAGACCTCTGTTCTGCCAGGACACTCCTTGCAAGTTAACCCAAGGTCTGTGCAAATGCTTGTAATCATGTTTCTGAATGAGGGAGTCTATTAAAAGGGAAGATCCACAGGCTGGATCAGGAGGGAGAAGGGATGTATGAGGTGCTGGGGCAATCACAGTGCCAGGGATCCCCCTGCTCTGAGCATCCCACCTGCACCAGCAGAAAGGTGCTGCTCCCCCAGCATTTACTCTGGTCCATGGGGATCCAACTGTCGTGGTTGCAAAACCTGGCGTGGTAATGTCAGCTTGAAAAGCCATCCCTTACTCCATTTGGGATGTTTCAGACCAGCAGCTAGGTAAGGGTTCCAGCATGGGGGCCACCAAGAGGCAAGTTCATCCCCTCCCAAGCCAATCCATTTAGGCTGATGCTTAGGAATGCCCATGATAACATAGATCCAGGACTTTGTGATACCCCTGTTCCAGTGCAGAAGCCCACAGCTGCTTAAGCCCAAGCTTCTTGCCCTCGCAGGTAAGGAGCTGAGCACCTCACGGAGCCAAACGCTTCATCAGGGAAGACTCCTCTATCAGGGTGGATCTTGTCCCTGTCAGCAGCCCGGGAGCTGGGATACACCCTGCCAGAACAGCCCTTTGGGCTCGACAGCATGCACACCAGAGGCACCCAGGCTGTATGTCATCACCGCATTGCTTCAGAGAAGACTGGCTCGGTGGCATTCGAGAAGCTGTTGAAGAGCAGCTTCAGCATAATGTGGTTTAATATGTTATTTTCAGAGAGCAATGAAAGCACAGGGCGACGCTCATCTGGGAATCAAAAACACGAGCAGAAGTTCTGGTGGTGGATCTCAGAGATGATAAAAACTAAAATGTCCTTGAAAGCACAAGCAGAAATCTGGTTGGCACAGATGCTATTGCAACACCGAGGCAACTGTAAAGAGGGGGATCTTCCAAGAAAGTGCAGGTTACATGGCATGGGAAAGGCCAGCTCATGCTTTACAGCCTCCTGATACAAAACTCTGCTTGTTGCTTGTGGATTGCGGCTCATGGGCTTCAGGAGTCTCTTGGGAGGCTGAGACAGAGACAATGCCAAAGGACCTGCCTTTACATGCACGTTGAACCAGGGGCTGCTCGGAACCTCCCTCCAAGCAGTGGGGCTCGTAGCTGAGCTTGTAGAGGACACGGCACAAAGTGGAGGGGGCAAAACGCCAGCACCTGACCCACTGCACAGTGTGGATGTGTCAGCCCTGGCTTCAGGATTCCTTCCCACGGGATTCAACAGTTTCAAGGATCCCATTTCAGTAGCCTCAGTATTCTCTGACAGTGAGGAAATAGTAATCTTGGAGTCAACGGATGCTTGTAATTTTTAATAACCCAGGAAGGTTTTGTGGTTTTCCATTTTGTTTTAGATACCAAAGACCTGATTTTTCTCTTATTTATTCCAAGTAAAGCAGGACTAACCCAGCAGTGCCAGCTGAGCTCCTCGAGCATGGCTCAGTGTAAGGAGGAGACCCAGCCTGCAGTCAGCCAAACCAGCCTGCAGAGCTGGTCAGGAAGGTGTTTTCCTATGCCACCAAAAATGCTCGAATTGAGACAAAAGCCCAGGTTACAATTTTGTGTATAAAAGGAAATACAAAACTGGAGAGGAGAGCAACAAGCAATTAGTATTGCTAATGAAAGTCTTTTTATTTGTAATTGTTTTACACATGACTATAATGTATTTAAAATTTGACTGTATAGAAAAAGATTTGGAATGGGCTAAGAATGTCAGGAAGATGTTCCTTCTCCCTTCAAAGAAAAGTTTTGCCAACCATTTTTAAGCAAGGATTCACTGAGCCCAGTGCAATTCTACAGAAGACTTCAGGTGAATTGAAACAACCTTTTCCCCTAGAAGCTATTCCCACAGCTGAGCATCTGCAGGACTGCCCACCTGTGGAGTCCCAGATGCTGCTCCTGAGCCTGGCCAGAACCCGGGGACACGGGGCAGCAGGGCAGGCTGCTGGGACAGAGGGAACAGGAGCTTCTCTGTGCAAAGCACATCGTCCTCTGCTCACACTCGGTGCAGTTGCACCAGTCCTGCGAGGACTGCAGAAACATTTCCCAGACCCACCTTGACAACCTTGGGTTTTATTTTTTTATTCTTTTTTTCCCTGGCTTCCTGCCCTCAAGCATTATTCTCATGTTCAGGATAACGCTACCTCTCTGCCCTCAGCTGAAGGGACAGATCAATCTCCTGGCTGCGCTACAGCCAGAGGAACTCAGCTTGTGCCTGGGGAGCAAGATCAGGAGAGAAAGTCTCTGGAGGCCCTGCAGCATCACGCCTGTTGCACTGTGTCCTTCTCCTCCCCGCTGCCCCGTGTCTGCAACTCAGCTCCTTCCCACGCCATGCTGGGACTGGACTCCCACTGAGAGAAGTGGGAGAAGCAGCAGGTCAGCCCCACCAGTGTCAGCAAGGAGGATCTCAAAAAGCCAGAGCCCATCAGGATTAAGCTTTGCAGCATTTGGCTTGCAACAGAGAGGAGGAGGAGTAAAGAGGCATCTAACCTTGAGCATTCCACCCCAAAGTGGAGACCCAGTTGAATCACCTCTTTACCCTACAAATGAGGTACCAACCTCACACTGCAGCCACATACGTCTGACCACTGCAAACAGATTTACCGTGCTGATGGATGGAGCAGGAGCCACGTACGTCTGACCATGCAGGATCCTCGTTCGTGTGACCATTGCAAACAGATTTACCGTGCTGATGGATGGAGCAGACCTGCAGACCGGCTGGGTGCACGTGGGGAGCGATAACCCTGGGTTGCTGGTCTCTGCTCTCAGGATCATCTGTGTGTTTTCCACCAATACGGCCACTCAGCAACACACACGGGCATATCCCCAAGGTGGCTGTCAGCCTCCCAGGCAAGCTGGAAACTAAACCTCAGGCTCTGTCATCCCAGGCAAGAAAGCTCCCCACAAAATGACTGCAGATAGGGTGGATGACCCTGGCTGTAACCTTTCAAATGCAGTTTATTTATCCTCCTTCCCAGGAGAGGTTTCTGGCTGGAGGGTCTGGCCCTGGTGCAGGCATTGGGCTCCAGCTGAGTGAGATGTGACTCTGAGAAAACACATTTCAGCAGTGTGCCCAGGGCGTCCTGCTACATGGGTGACTCCCTGAACTGGGTGCTCCAGGTTCATTTCTGGTGTATGCAGCTTAGGCAGGTCTCCTGTGTCTTCGTGATAATATCTGCATGATTTGGGTTTTGGCTGATAAGAAAATTATGATTTTAAGCTCTCACGACTGCCAGCAAATATAGGAAGTAGGTAGGGCTTCTTTGCCAGAACATTCAGCATTTGCTACAGGCATTTCACTCTTTCGCCCCTCAAGATACCCAGGAACAGAACCATAAATAGCAAAGATGTAATTATTCCCATGCAAAAGACAATATTCTTTTTAATGCCCAGCAGTACCACCTTGGGAGGCATTTTGATGCCAATTACAGCTTTCATTACACAGCACTGTCTGGTACAGATGCCCCAGAGTCCCCCTCTTCCCATCACAACCCGGTCGAAAAGAGCCAAGGAGCCCATCTGAGCAGGGTCAGCCCGGGAAGAGCTACTGAAATTTCCACTTCTCCAATGAGACCAGACCCTATTGTTCTCCTAGACTCTCTTGTGATGTTAAGGGAGATAGATAAAAATAACGAGACTCAATTGTTCTGCTATTTATACATTGAAAAGTCAACAGCATAAAGGCTACCAGCCCTCGGGCTGTGCTGGAGTTGATGACCCATTTTCCGCCTGCTTGTCCTTGTAGGTGCCGTGGGGGGAGCGACGATGGGGCAGAGGAAATCAGGCTTTTGAAGATAAAGAGGCTTTTCAAAAGCCCAAAGGGCAGTTCAGCATGTAGCTTGCAGACTAAAGAGGCCCATTTGGGCCATTGTGTTCCCAATGCCAAGCAAGTCCATAACAATGCGTGTAGCTGGTCCTTGGTTGGGGGTTGTATTTGAGAAGGACTCGAGCTATCAGCTCCAGATAGGACTTCAGTTGGACAATGAATACAAAATCCCCTTCTTCTGGTGCTTGCCAAAGAAACAGATGGGCCTGAATGCAGATGCAAAGCAACCCTCATCCCAAGGCCATTAAAGACACCAGTCTTTCCAGACCTAAAGCTGTAACATAATGGGGCTTGTTAGGGAGATAAAAACTGAGGTTCCTTGGTGTCTTGCATTAGCCACAGGAAACAAAACTCATCTGCCAAATCTAGCTTTGCAAAATACCCCTGATTTACAAAGCAACAATTTTATATTGTCATTTTGGTATGGAAAGCCACTTTATTCAGTGGATCACAGCAGCAAAAGAGACGTGAAGCTGGTAAAGCATCGGCATCCGGGCAAAATGAGCATCCCCTCTTAGCCCAGTTAATAGTTAACAGGAGCTTTGTTCTGCAAAACCAAGCTCCAGAGGAGCACCCGGAAAGACAAAGTGACCGTCAGGTGTCATCTACTGGATCCACTGGGAAGAATGTGTCACCAAAGTGAGAATTAGGCCAGAAAATCCATTTTCAAAAAGGAAAAACATTCAGCTAATGCAAATACCATTCAGAATGAAGGTATGAGCTCTGCTCATTTACTTTGAAATTACCCATTAACTACTGCACACTAATTATCTACCTTTCTGGTTTGTTGTCTTTTTTAGTTAATTTTTTTTTCCCTCCACGGGAAAAAATTTGTTCATCTTAAAGACAAATAAATGCCAAGAAAATCATGCCACGCACTGCATTTATGATCAAAATAACAAATTCTTTTGATAAGTTCCAGCAGTTACAATGGCCCAGAGAAAATGTATTCAGTGAAGATCACTCACTGCTGAATACTTTCCTCACTTCTTCCCTCAGAAAACCGGTTATAGGGGGTTTTTTTCCCTTCTATAAGCAGGGTACTTTTTAATGGGGTAATTTGTACTACAAACTCCTGAAAACATGTTTTGATTTTTGTGTGTGCGTGTGATTCCTAAAGCCCTAGTTTTGAAACACATACAGATAAAAGTGCTTTGACGTTTTTGTTTTCTTATTTCCAGAGTGCTCACTAGAGAGCCAAAAGTCACTCCTTGCCTCTCAATCAAGGTCTGAGTAAAATTTAGGCACCTGCATAGATAATCAGGCTTGTCAAGTTATCCCATAAAAGGCAGAAAGACCTAGGCTAACATTTTCCAAACGCTGACGTTATGTGGTCTAGAGTATGCAGACTTTCTGAAGGTTTTAGGCACAAATTTACCCTCACCCACTGCACGTACCATTTATTTTAGTCAAGTGTGCACTTACAGAAGAAGAGAGAAAGTTTTACTCTATTTCTAAGCAAAACAGAGTGCAATAAAGGAGCTATTTGTTGGTCTAAGAAGCTCCCAATCAAAATGGGGTGAAAATGAACTATTTGGGGGCAGAGCTACCCCTGCTGTCCTCCAGTACGGCTGTGCCAGTGCCGGCTGCTCCTGCAAAATGCCTTGTTGTCCTGTTGTCACTTCACACCTCGCATCCTCCCAGTCTTCATCTACCTGCGTCGCCCCTCTGCTGCTTCCTGACATGAAGCAGGATAGATGTCACGGAAGAGGGATTGTCTCTGTTATGTGTTCATGCCATTTATTTAAGACATCTAATTTAGGAGGCACAGGTTCCCCCAGGGACACACACCTTTTCGTGGAGGGATATGGGTGGAACTTGGGGTCCCAGCATGGCTCCTCTCCATCCAAATTGGATACTGAAAGCACAGGGATAAGGGTCCTTCTGTGGTGCCCCATCTCCCTCTTGCCTGGTGCAAGGATTGGGGAAAACATCTGATGTGCTGGATGGCTGAAACATCAGGATGCCAAGCACATGCCTGGAAGGTGCTATTGGACCACCATTTCCATAGCCAGAGCTTGGATTTTTACTACCTCCAATTGGAGTCATCCCAGAAGAAGAGTTTGGTTTTTTGGAGATGCAGAGCAACCACCACCCCACTGACAGGAGTATCATGGGTTTTTGCAGACCAGGCCACAGATGTCCCAGCTCTAGAGGCCCCATGCTGGGCACTGATCCTGCCCAGCAAGCAGAAGTGGGGAGCAGTCTCACTCTCACAAGGAGCACAGGGGAACAAGGATGCCTCACCAGGGGACATGCAACTATGAATGGCCCCAGGCTTGAACACCAGAATCTTCTTCCACCCTCTGCAGGTAACCCGAACCTAGACTCCCAAATGCAACATGAAGAGGCAGAAATATGTGTTGTATATCTGAAATGTCACAAGTTCTGTCTCCCACCATCATGTAAACACCCCGATTCTGCCACTAAGCAGCTCAAATTATCTCAGAAATATACCTTCACTTCTTGTAGCCATTCTCAATAGTAAAAACCAAACCAGATCAAAGAAAGAGCCCTTGTTTAGTCTGCAAATGTGTTCATTTCCCATTCCCACAGCGATCCCTTTTCTTCAACTCTGTCATGCCCCAACCATAATGCCTTGCATGAGGCCTTTGAGAAGGTGATTCCCAAAACATTAGCAGGCCGCTGGAAACACAAAATGTGACATCTAAACCTGACCTCCACGTGGCATTCATTTTATCTAATATCTAAATAATATCCATCGTCAAAAGATAACGATGGCACTGGACCTAAGGCTCCTAACTGAAGGGTAGGGGAAAAGCAGTTGGGCAAATAGCAAAGTGTGAGGTGGTAAAAGCCACACCAACTGGTCCCAGCAATTTCTGAAGACCAAAGTGGGTGTTTTCCCCTTATTAGGCACCCATCTGTGTCACCCAGCTCTAATTAAGCATCTGCTCTCCAAGAGGCTAACAAGTTCTTTTGCTGATAATCCCAACCAGCTTGGCAGCATTATTTATAATACAGCCACGGCGAGTCTCTGCTCTGTTCTGAGTCACTTCATTGTTAGAATAAGACGTAACTATATCATTATTTTAGGAGACATACAAAATATAATCCAATTATATGGTGGATACGTGGAATTCCCAATGATTTGAGAGCATGCCGCTTTATTCAGGGGGGGAAAAGATTTAAAGAGACAGGTTGTCACTGGGCATCAAAGGATTGGGGATGATATTTAGGATAACAGTTTATAGACATGGAGCAAATCCTATTATAATGCCACATGGCCGTCAGGCTGTCACGGTGGCAGGTACGTTGCACATCTGAGCAAAGATGCCAGCCAGAAGCATGGTCATCTGAGAGATGCTGCACGTTACAGTTGGCGTGTCCTGTGTTCAGTGAGGAATTGGAAGACGTTCATGTGTATCAGCACCTGAAGTATCTAGACAGCCTCTGTGTTATCCTCCGCTAGTGGTGTCCTCCCTGCTGGCTGCATCCTGGGCTATGGGAGAACCCTGATCCTGAAGGGTGTGAGCTTGGGTTTTCCCTGCAATCCCCCAAGGACAGGGTGGGGAAAGAAACATGAATGCAATTAGAGGACCATGATGGCTCAAGTATAGTCCAGAGCTTTCTTTGAAAAGGGGCTGATCCAAACCCCATGGAAAGGGAGCTTCTCCATGGACTTCACTCAGTTGTGGTTTAGGTCCAGCAGCCATAGGAGAAACAGAAGAGAGCTGGCAGGGCAGCAGGCGGCCCAAGGAGCTGGCTGCTCTCAGAAAACCACCAACAGCACAAGCATGTTTTGGGCTTTTGTGCAAATGACTCATAATCAACAAAATTCCGAGGATAGTGAAAGCATAAAAGTTGTTCCCTTGCCCAGATACCATGGGAATTCTCTAGTGCCACAGTGACGAGCTCAGAAAATAGCCCAGACAGTTGGACATGCCACGCCGCTGTATCAGCCTGGCCCAGGAACTGCTGGGAGAAATGCAAAACTCAGTCCAGGTTCGCCAGAGTTGCCGTGGCTGAACAGGACTCACAGCCCCCACCCCACTGCCCCCGAGGTACTGCTGGGGGACATAAACCATCTCCACAACCTCCCTCAGACTCCAGTCAAACAACACATGCAGCAAAGAAAAGCCATTCCTGCCTCCCTTTGCTTTTTTCTCCATCTTTGTTTGCTCTTTTATCTCAGCAGCACTCACAAGTCTGTTAGCTGGACTGCCAACAGCCATCCCCCCACCCCACAGCAGCACCCACCTCTTTGCTCATCATCCACCTCACCACTCCTCACACTTGTATTTTGGGTGCTGGGCCCCTGACAGCGCATGGGACTGTGCCATGGTGGAACCCGTCTCCCCAGCACACTGAGATGCCACCCCGCTGGGGGGGGAGGCGGATTAAAGGAATAAAGACAAATTTGCTGAACAGGACATGCTTTCCTTGCATGCAGTCCCTGGGGAGTTGAGAGGGCTAGCAGCAGGAACACATAAAAGCCCTGGATAGTTTAGAAAACAGGGAAGATTTATATGGGTCTCAAAAATCCATCACAGTAGCCTCCAAATTAAACCTCAGCCTTGGTGCTGTCAAAGGGTCTGCCAGCTTGTAAGGAGAGCTAGGACAGCTGCAGGTTACCAGGAGCCACAAGATTTCCTTCTTTTCCTTTTCCCTCTTCCCTTTTCCCCTTCCGCAGTTATTAACCCAGCTGGTGCAAAAGGCAGTAACACCCACAGCGCCTTTCCCTGCTTAAATTCTGGGGGTAATTTCCGCCTCATAACTCTGCCTCCCACGAGGAGCTGCACAAAGGGAGACGGAGACACATGCCCAGGTCACGCAGACCCCAAGCTGCAGAGGTTTTTGGTGTCTAAGGCCCTGCAGGGACATGCTGGGGCAAACAAGGGGCAGGAACGTGCCACCGAGGCAAGGGACAAGCCTCAGCCGGCAGCAGAGGGAACGTGCTCCAGCCCTGCTCTCCAGATGGGTGCAATAAAAGGCTCATTAACGAGGATCGTTGGACCTCAATTTCAGATTGCTGGATGAAACCTCCTCAGTAAGTATCATTATTATGGCACTCTCAATCAAGTCAAACAGCTTTATGACAAAATCAAAAGTTGTGATCCAAGCAGGAGAAGGATGAGGTAAGCAACCTATTTATTTTGCTTTGGGTTCATGGCGAGGACCCAGCAAGCTGCCAGGACACAAGAATTATGGCCACATCCTCAGAGCAGCTGGGGGCAGTTTTAAGTACCATCATAGTCCTCTGTCCTCTCAACCTCAAACCTCCCTGGGTCCAAAGTGGAATTATGTAGATTCCAGTACGCTGGTCTGCAGCTCAGAAACGAGGGAAAAATCTCCTGGAGATGAGCTCCCATAGCCAAATCGCTGTCCATGGGCCAAGGAGAGCAGTGTTTGCATGCTGGGTTCATCTGCACTTGTGATGAGCTCAGCATGCAAACGTCGTTTGAAATGGGTTGCCTATATAGTATGACTGCCTGTGCCATTTTTTCCTCATTCCTGCACAGATACAAGATGTTCAATGGAAATAAGGCCCTTTACAGTCAGAGGCATGTGCAAGACAGGAGATGAAAAGACACAGAAAGCGCTGGGGAGAGCCACTGACCAAAGTCAGTACAAGTCCAGGACGATGAACGGCAGCATCCCAGGTACACACTGTGGTCTTCCTACAGAGCACTTCATGCTGCATTTACTCATTAAGACTTCTTCTAGCTACCTTTTTCCATCAAAATCCTTTTCATTGATTTGCACTCCCCTGTCTCCACAATGTCTGCTATTTTCCTATTCCATATGCAGCATTTTTGCCCTTCTGAGCTCTGCGGTGTTCAGATGCCTCCAGCCAGAGCTGGTGCACACAGGAGGAACGGCACATCCCAGCCCCATCCTGCAATCCCAGCAGCTCATTTCTTGGCTGAAGGCCTGAGTTTTCTGCTTTTCCTTAATATGAAAGGCACCTCCAAAAAATGGAGGAGCGGGATGGGTTAATCACCAGGCTGGTGGAGGTAACTCAGCCAGGCTGGGATGGCAAACTCGCACTATCCTCCACCTCTGTATCATAGCTGTGGGTCAGCAGCACCATGTGGTTGGTGCCCAAGAATCTTTGGGTTTGGGAAAGGGGACTCTAATTCCTCACATGCATCTCAAAACCATGGATTTCTTGGCTCCCCTGCCAGTGCATCTCAGCTGTCATCTCCACTCAGAGCCAGAAATCTGAGATGCTGGGCTTCGTAGCCGCTGCTGACTGGCAGGGAGGGAAGGAGATCAGAAGATCATTCTCTGAAGAATTAAGATCGTAATCTGCTCTAAGCTGCTCAATGCCGTGATGGGCTCTCCTGAGGAAGCATCTCATCGGCAAGGACAAGCAGACGAGGGAGAACGAAGTGCAGCCTGGCATGGGGTGCACAGCCACAAAACAGAGCCTTGCGAAGTAAAGATCAAGCTTCAATTAGACTTTGCCCTTTGTTATGTAAGTTTACTGTTGCCATCGCTCATTAAAAGCCAGTGGGAAGAAGCTGCAGGTAAGAAGCAGCATCAGAGGGATTATACAAACTGCTGCTGTGTGAGAAGATCTGATATCCCTCAGCATCATCAGGCACAAGAGCCAGAGACTCTTCCTCCTTGCACAAACCGCCCACCCTGTGGAGCGCAGTGGGGATGCGACACAGCCTGCTGCCTGCTGCGTTTGCGGCGTTGTCCGAGAGCAGGAGCAGCCAGAGCCCTTTCCCAAACATGCTTCTCTTTTGATAGTATTTATGGCACCAAGAAGATACCACAGCCCAAAGGAAAGTTTAGTTCTGGGGCTTTTTGAAAATCCCAAGGCACAGGCAGACAAAGACAAAATGAGTCTGATGGGGAGCCTCTGGCTAATCACCCTGATTTCTGGCAAAGATAATTTAGTAAGGAACTGGGATGATATTTCCATGCTGACCCCAGGGGACACAGAGGCCTTGCAGGTAACCACTGGTGCCACGGAAGGCTATGCTGAACATCCCTGCCTGACAGACACAGGTGATGTGTGGTTTTGTGCTTCCTTCAGGGCAGTTTTCATCCCAGCCAGATTCCAGCAAATGCCACGTCCCCAGTCCCTTAGCTGTCACTGCAGAAACTTAGTTCTGGCGCTGAGCAGGAAGGGAACCTGGGCAAGAGAACGTGGTGATGGCGATGGGCAGTTGTGCCGTGTGGGTGGGTGGGAAGGCCAGGTTACAGCAGCAATGCTATAACTTACCCTGTGCCCTGAGACCAGATCCAGACTGCGGGCAACAGGAATGGTCCTCTTGCAGCGAGTGGGTAATTTGGAGGCTCAAATCTTTAAAATTCCACGATATTTTCCTTCATTACTTCTTCCACCTGGGAGCAATATCCTGCCGCTGCAGCCTGGCTGCTCCAGGGGACATTTTCAGCTGATTGCAGCCATTCCTCCTCCAGCACTTGGAATTTAGCTCCGTGCAGGATAGCAGCTCAGCTGTTCGCAACCTCTCGGCTTCAGGATGCTGCTACAGGGTGCCAGTGGGAAAGGCACATTCCCAAAATACACTGAAATCAAAACCACACAATCCATGCTGCACAGCAAAGAGAAGGAAGGGAGTCAGTGAACAAATATTTGTCTGGCTACCCTGCTTTCTAGCACAGAAAGTCTGAAGAGGAAAAAAATCCAGCTTTCCACTAAAATTCAACTCATTGATGTCACTGACACTCTAAGATTGTGGCAGCTTGGTGCCTTCCCAGTGTTTGGTCCGGTTTTCTCTTGAAGAAACCATAGAACAAGGGGGAAGGAGGTGGTTTCAAAGCACACAAAGCCAAACTGCTGAGCAATAAATCAGCCACCACCTTCCTCGCTGCTCCAGGACACTAAAAGTCATGCCAGCTTCTTTTGCTTTCAGCAAGGCTTTACAGCCCCTTCAGAAGTCCCAGGACTGTCTCACTGTGTGTCTCGGGTCACATCTGGATCTCAGGGCAGAGGGTGATGCTTGAGGACAACTGGCCAAAATGGGCACAAAGGTGATGGTTACCTGAACATAGATTATCCCACTGGAATAGGAAAGCAATGCTGCCATCAGGAGAACTAACAAATCCGTTTCCTCTGCATCACGTCTTGTTGCCTGCCATTTTATTCAGGGCAGACTGTGGGTTCAGCCCCTTAGCAGATACTAAAGAACCCAGAGGGGAGACAGATGTGAATGGCCTGACCATGGGAAAAGCTTATGAGACCATCCTGTTACAGACATCAGTCACTGCACTTAGATAAACCTTAGTCACGAATAGTTTCTCTGGTGCCTAATATTTCATAATGTGACTGTATTTTCTGCCTGTGTTTAAGATCTCTTTTCCCAGGTGGGTCCTCTGATGTTTCACACAGCCAGAACCCACTCCGCAGCCCTTCTCAGTGGGGTCTTTTACTAGTGAAGTCTCTTTTCTTTACCTGCCCGCTAACTTTTATGAAATATGTCGTTAGAATCACTGAGATTCTACTCCTTCAATCACATGCCAGTGAAGCAAAGCACTGAGCTGAGAAGTTAGTAGGTTAGGCTTGACAACCAGTCTTGGCTGAGTACAAGGAGTGCAATCAGCTAAGCTGCACTTACTTAGGAGCCAATCTAAACACAGCACAGAAAAGGCTATAGAAATAGGATCTCTGTAATTTTTTCGATTAAAGCAAGTGTAAAGGTCTGATGTGAATCCTTGCTCATGCTCTCATGACGCGCTGACAGTCCCCAACAGCTCTCGCCTCTCCCAGCTGTGACCAGTCTGCTTTGAAGGATCTGGGCACTAACCAAGGAAATTTCCATGCCTGTGGCAAGCTGTAGCTCAAGGAGAAGCTTGTTTTCCACTGGCCAGAGAGCCTGTAGGTTTAACTATGTCCCTGAGTTTGAAAACAGGGCCCTTGTTTTTCATGGAAAGCCCCATCCATCTTAATAAACATTGACTCCATCCACAGCGTGCTACTTCCTACAACCTGCCCTGCACTGCCCAGCTCCAAAACAACATGAGAAAAGGAATATTGCAAGCAGAAGGCAGCATTACTGGGCTTCTCCTTCACTTATTCCCACATCCCAGGAGATGGAAGCATTCCTATTGACTTGCTCCAGCCCTGAAAAATGTAAGGCTGGTTACAAAAGTAATATGCTCAGCCTGCCAAGACAGCAATGGATGATGCAGAGGAATCCCTCAGAGCGAGGGAGAAGAGCAAAATCCTAGCAACCTGCCCAGAGCAGCAGTCCCAGGCACCTGTGGGAGACTCTGCTCACATCCACCAGCCTTGCCCGGAACAGGAGGATCACAGAGTCACAGAATAGTTTAGGTTGCAAAAGACCTTTAAGATCATCAAGTCCAACCATTAACCCAGCATTGCCAAGCCCACCACAGAACCATGTCCCTGAGTACCACATCCACATGCTTCTTAAATACCTGAAATATATAATATTCTAATATCCAGTCTAAACCTCCTGGTGCAACTGGAGGCCATTTCCTCTGTCCCTATCACTTGTCACTTGGGAGAAGAGACCAACCCCCCCTCTCTGCACCCTCCTTCCAGGGAGTTGTAGGGAGCGATCAGGTCTGCCCTGAGCCTCCTCTTCTCCCGGCTGAACCTCCCCAGCTCCCTCAGCTGCTCCTCACAGGAATTGTGCTCCAGACCCTTCCCCAGCTCCCTTCCCTTCTCTGGACACTCTCCAGCACCTCAGTGTCTGTCTCATAGTGAGGGGCCCAAAACTGAACACAGGATTCAAGATTCAGCCTCACCAGTGCCTCCTCCTGCTGGTCACACTATTGCTAACCCACACAGTGCAGGGCTAAATGTATTCCTTGCATCATTCCATAATACTCAAGGGAAAAAAAGATAAATTCAGAAGGACTTGCAGAGTTTCCCTCTTGTACAAGAGCCCTTACAGAAGTATTTGCCTCCACTCTTCTGTGCCCAGCACAGCTTGCTGGGAGATTTAACACGTGGGCATGCATGGGAATGCAGGCAGACCCCAAGGAAGCACTGCACTCCCTGCATTCCCCCCGGCACACTGGGGCAGACCGCAGGCCACCGCTGCAGGAGCAGTCCGGCACTCGTCCCAGCAGCAGAAGGAACCGTTGCTACGTCAGCAAAGCAGCTGAGCCGCTAATTGCACCGATGCAAAGTGGGGGAGGGAGAGAAGGGAAAAAAAAGGAGGAGGGTGAAAGTCTAACCCCCTGACTCAATGGAAAAACAGTACAATCCAACGCAATCAGGATGAAACCAACCCAGTACAACATTGTCCGGTTAAACTTGCGGCCCTGTATTATTCCCGGCTTGGGTTAAGTAGCTCTGTAGTGTTAGTGCTGTTCTTGAAAGATAACTTCACCTTTCACCCCTTAAGCTCCGAGACACTCCTGAAAGTACCAGCATGTTATTATGAATGGAAGAGAAGTGTTAATGCTGAAATGCTCTATCCTCTTCTCCTCCCTCCTTGTCACCGATGGATTTTAAAGCACAGCATTATTAAAAAAGAAAATACGTGCTGGGAAGGCAGCATCCCTTTCAGCAGCAAGCCCTGCGTGTGGAGGAGACCTCCCTGGTTTTGTACAGCAAGTGCCGCGGGAGTTGCTGTTTCCTGCCTCTTCTGTTGTTACTCCTCAACGTTTCCTGCCCTCCGTTTCTGCTGCCCCCGCCACCCCTGTCCCCTCTGTGAGGCAGGAAGGGATGTGAGCATACGCCTCAGAGGGCAGGGACAGTGCCACAGCGAGGACCAAGGAAAACCGAGTCATCTTCACACACTTGAAAATATCCAAACATACCATTAAAAATCGTTCAAAAGCAAAATTCTTTAAAGCTACTGAAACATAAGATCATAGAATCTTTAAGATCATCAGGTCCAAC
>NW_010264706.1:0-7118 GCF_000690775.1 Eurypyga helias
CTTTTCCAGTCAGCAAGAACTTCACTGTGGGTGAGGTTTGAGCCAAAGGGATCGTGGCTAGAGAATATCCCACTTGTAATTTTCTCTGCATGGTGTGGGATGATAAGATGGGCGACAAAGAAGCATGTTTTGCCCCTCAATATTGCTACAGTTCAGCCTCCAGCGTCTGGTGCCAGCCCCAAACCAGGAATAGCTCATCCTTGGCCACAGCTCACATCTGTCGTGCAGAGCACTTCTTACAGCACAAGGAGCATCAGAACCAAGTGCGGCTGCTGTAGCCCATTTTGTCCATGCTGTGGGCTCCATCTGAGTCACGCAATGTGGTTTTGAAAGATCAACAGAAAAGTGTGACTTGGCAGAACACATCACTAGCATAAGCTTCAAAAGCAGTCCTCTCCAGGAATTAAAAGCCATCACCTGCTGTGACAGAAGAGCCCACCAGTTATCTCATAGTTTACCACCCCACCATCTGCCTGATCCACTACGGACTGTGTCGGCCTTCTCCTATGCTCCACCAAAGCAAAGATGACTGCAGTATGTGCCACATCCATACAGTCAGAGCCATGGAAGGACCAGTAGATCCCTTACCTCATGTACTGCCCAGGCCACAGTGCATCAACCCGTTAGCTCTGCACTGATCTCAGGGGCTTGGGATGCATCTGACACCCCTCCCGGAAAGACACTTCACCTTGCTGCCAAAACACCCAGAAATGGAGGTTGGCTGTTGGCAGTTTGCTTTGCTGGTTAAGGGTTTGGAGGTGTTTAGCTTCCTAATGCTCGTTTGTCTGGTCTGAGGCTCCCAGCGCCGGTTCCTTTACACACTCCGGACAGGAGGTGTCAGGTGCCCAGAGCGAGGGAGGATGAGGTTTGGCTGGAGTTTTTCAGCTGCAGGTTTACTTGAAAAGCATTAGTTGCTGAAATGAACCCATGTGGACCAAGGCAGCTTGGAATTAGGTGCAGAACAAAGATATAACAGATAAAGACATAATTACCAGGACGTACGCTTCAGTACTTTCAGAAGCCTCCTGGAAGGACCAAGCACTACTCCCTCTCTCCATCCCACCGAGCAGCGAGAAATAAGCTATAACTATTCCTTCTCCCACCTCTCCCACAAAGCACCAGAGACTGATCTAGTTCCGCCTCCACGGGTTATGGGTAGCACGAAGCTTCCCTTTTCTTTAATGTCTGGTTGGTACATCTTCCTCAAATGCTAAAGGTCATACTGGTGAATGGATTTGGGATCAAGCAGAAGTATTCCTTCAGGTCACGCTGATTTGTGCTGCAGAGGGTTCTTCACTACTTCAAATAACTTCCCAAGCTCCCTTGGCAGCTCTGTCCCAAGAAAAACTTTTTCCATGGAAGGGCCATGCCTGCTGGAGGACTGTTAACTACTCCTGTGACATACTTGGGGTAAATAGCCGGTCAGCCCTCTGAGGACTGAGATATTTTTGTCAATTAGCGGTTTGGGTTCTTACCACCTTCACTTCTACGCCTAGCCAGTTCCTCAGAGATTCTAATCTGACTGCATAGTTCTCTAGAATAGGAAACCTAGGCAGAAATAGGTGTTTTTCTCCTATTAAAAACAAACACTCTGAGTCTTTAGGGATTTCTTTCCAAGTGACTAACATTGAAAATAATGAAGAAAATTCAACATCTAGTCCTAGCACAATCAAGAGAAGAACATACTTTATCTCTGCAGCAGAAACAATGCCTTCTGTTTGGTGAGATCCATTAGCCAGACTACACAGGTCTCCGGAGGCCCTTATGGCTCCGCAGCATGCCACGTTTGTCATTTGCATGGAGCAGGCAGCTACACAATGGGCCATTCTGCAGAGTTATAAACACTGTAAAATACTGACACGGGGTATTTGGTGAGGATAAAATAATTTTCTGGTCAGTTGGTGTGAAAGCTAACCTCCTTTTCTCTACAGCACGGCAGCAAAAGAGGTTTTCCCACATACCACTACACCAACGCACTTGAGCCCTGGTCTGCATGTGGGTCTTCAGCCAGGAGTAACATGTCCTCACCACTCGACCAAGGTCCTCCCCCCGTTGGGATCCTGCCTTGGGTAGGGTGATGCTGCGTGATCCAGTGCTCTGCAGAAATACAGGGATGAGATCCTACAAGGGTCACTTTTTGCTGGTCCAGTGCCACTCCAACCAGCCACAGGGCACTCCCTACCAGGTTAATCTATTGGTTTTCTCTGGAGCTGGGTCTGGCTGGGATATTGCTCCAGCACAGCACAGTGAGTCCATTACAGAGGCTTGGAAGTAAGTCCCATGATACACGACAAAAATCATGAGAAGTCACAATCATCTGGGAAAAATATTTTAAAGCAGAGGGTGTGGCCTTACTGCGTACACAAGGTTATTGTTAAAATGGCACTAAGGTTGGAGAACACCGCAAACTTTGGTGAATTTACATGTTGTTGGGCTAGCTGGTTTCTCTGCCTCTCCGTGAATGTGTGCAACGGTGGCGTGGTCTGTGCACTCACCCCATGCATCCCTGCGTCTGCCGGGCACTAGGCCAACCACCCCAGCTGAAGGCAGAGCTGGCAGGACAGCACTGTCAGCCCAGCAGAGTCCCTGCCGTGTCCCTGGGGTGCATGGTGGCATTCGCAGATGCCCCATCTGCCTCCCATTGCCCAGTCAGTGACTTGGCCCAAGTGTGCCATGCAGCCATCCGGAGTGCCCCCACGGAGAAAGACCATTTACTCCATCTCCCTCCCAGGAGAAGGCAGGGCATGACACCCCGTGGTGAGAGACCACGTATGGGGGCAAGACCCTGCAGTGTAGGAATTGGTACGCAGCCATGGTTTTTCTTGGAGACTTGGAAAGGCTCCCAGCTGACCAGTTTAGGCATACCTTTTGTGCACCGGCCACTGCAGTTAGGTTAGGGAGGGGGAAGCCGAGCCCTCAAAACACCGTCCTTGCTTTTCCGAGGTCTAAGCACCCTGTCCATGGGAGGCAGGAGAGCACTGGCTTAGCCATGGGCCTGCCCACTGGTTCAGGTAGCTGCTTCAAAGTGAAGCACGTAGTCGAGTGCGCATGTGTCTGAAGGAAAGGCCAATGGATCTGATGGGTTGTATTTCACACCCTGACTTCTGCAAGGAATACCAAAGCCTCTCACGAGTGTATTTCTCCTTGGATATTGTTCTTAGGTATTCAGCATGGAGCCTGTCCCAAGAAACAGCACATCTTCTAGGCCTGACAGCATCCAGAGGCAGCGGAGAGGGAAACTGGAGCGGTAAATAGAAAATAACTTTCCTCTCCCCTTTGAAGTCTTGCTGAGGCAGTGCTGAAGTCAGCCCCCTTGGAAAGCACGGCCGCTCGCTAAGTTGTAAATCCACGTACGCTGGGGCTCCTTCAAAAATCACTTCCATCCCCTGCGAGCACAGAGTGAGAGATCAAAGCTGTAGGTAAGTAGGGCACCTATTACACCGAGCCTTTATCTTTTCCTGAGAGGAGATGGGAGATAGCTGGAAGTTTGGTGATTTTGCAAAGCTAAACCAAAGGATTTATTTCAGTAGCTGGGGGATATTGCAGGCACCTTCACAGCGGTTTTGGATTTGCATCTCGCAACATCTGATGTCCCCAGCGTGCAAGCAACATACTCGGGCACTCCGAAAACATGTAGGGGAAAGGGGAAACAATGCGAACAAGACACAATCCTTGTTTAACTTATTCTCCTGAGAATTCAAATGGTATTTGTGAGTGTCATGGTTGAAATTATTTCTGTTGTTCTTATTTGTCAGATGGCTCTTTTCAAAAGCCTAAATATTATTGCTGGGGAAACCAGAAATGTCTGATATTGCCTTAACTCATACGGTCCCTGGAGTAGATGGGAAACTATTCATGTTTCCAGAAGAACAATGAATGTGTGAAAAATCCTAGAAAAACATATTTCCTGCCTAATGTCTCCTCCCAAACCTATTCCAGAGTCTCGAAGCCACAGGCACCTCTTGGGACACATAGAATCATAGACTCACAGAATGGTTAGAGTTGGAAGGGACCTTAAATACCATCTAGTTCCAACCCCCCTGCCATTGGCAGGGACACCTTCCACTAGGTCAGGCTGCTCAGACCCTCATCCAGCCTGGCCTTGGACACTTCCAGGGATGGGGCATCCACAGCTTCTCTGGGCAACCTGTTCCAGTGCCCCACCACCCTCTCTGTGAAGAACTTCTTCCTGATATCCAATCTAAACCTCCCCACTTTCAATTTAAACCCATTACCCCTTGTCCTGTCACTACAGCCCCTTGTAAAAAGTCCCCCCCAACTTCCTTGTAGCCCCTTCAGGTACTGGAAGGCTGCAATAATGTCTCCCTCTCATTATCTCCCTTCATCAGATAATGAAGAGCCAAAGTCTGGGTAAGCTTTGCAGTAATGCAAATCTGGGTAATACTCCACTGTTCTTGGGGCAAAACATTGGATTTGAGCAGAGAACGGAAGTCACATGTGACCTGGCTGCCCGTGCTGCTCTTTTCTTGCTAAGGCATGAGACAATTAATTAGCGTCTCCTTTGTAAATTGTCTCCAGTGATAGTCATGCTGTGAGAAGGGGATCTGCCATTGGGGGGTTCCTTCAGGGGAGCAGCTTCTGAGGGTGGAAAGCAAATCATCCAAAGCTGCCGAGGGGAACACAAGATGGGAATTTGAGCAGTGGGGTGTATTCTCACCCGCCAGATGCTGCAGATCAGTTTTGCTGAGGGCCCTTGGCACTGACTGCCCAATGCTGCAGGCTGGGGACATCCACCCGGCCTGGAAATCGAAAAACTCGGGCCAAGACTTGACTAGCACACAGTACTGTAGCTCCATTTCTGACTGCTGCTTGGCCAGAGAATGGCCATTAAGATCATGTTCCCTGGGGGGAAATTGGGTCTCAGGTACTCTCTTTGCCTGTTGTGCTGTGGGAGCATTTTGGTGTCAGTCCTTTATTACAAATGTGTCAACCATTATGTTTCTGGAAGTCCTTCGCCAAAAATTCTTCTCCACTTCAATGCGTATTGGTGCGTCTGAGTCTGTGTTTGGGGGCATTTGAACTCCAGTATGCACTACATTGCTCTTAATGAACCCTACTGCAATTAAGGTGTTCAAAAAGGGATGTTGTGTTGTTTTAGAGCTCGCTGAGAGATTCCGGATGGACAATGCCAGGCAGAGGTATGTCGGTGATGACTCGCAATAATGTTTTGAAAGTCCCCAGTTAGGAGTTTGTGTGTTGAACAACTGCAGGTTCAGTACACGTTTCGTGATTTACTTGTTTGCACAGTTGGGTGCATGAGGTCAAATTCTAATTTATGATCCTGTGGTCAGTTCAAAGTCCTGTAACGTTAATGATGTTATCTATGGATCACGCTGGTGCTGTTAGCTTCAGAAAAAGTGAGCTGCACCTGAGAAGCAAGTTTGCAGAAGTCTGGACATACCCCTAACAATACAAGCTCTGAACACACTGTTCACGTCGGTCTGAGGATGAGGCTCACCTTCGTTTGGGCCAGATTTTATTCTGTTACTGTTCCTTAGCTGATATTTTATAAGGATGTCTCTGCTGCCTTTTAATGTTCTTCCCTTACAATGTTCTCCACATCTAACTGCTAATAAGACAGTTCAGGGAGACGGAAGGATTCTCTTTGGGTGTTCAGCCATGACTGCAACTTCTCCATTTGTCCGGAAGCCTCAGAAATGATCACTTTGAAGGTTATGTCACTGGTATTCTAACAAACTGCTGGGAAACTCAGACTTTTCACAGCAGCCAAAGGGAAGCAGGCACATGAATCTTCCTGAGATTCCCTGGAAGGTGACAACTACACTGTTGCAAAAGTTAAAATGGAAACTGTGCTCAGGAGCTCTCATGATGGCGGTGGGCTGTAACAATTAGGTGGGCTGGAGCACCTCTCCTATGACGAAAGGCTGCAAGAATTGGGCTTGTTCCGCCTGGAGAAGAGGAGGCTCCGAGGAGACCTCATTGCAGCTTTCCAGTATCTGAAGGGGGCCTACAAGGGTACTGGGAGAGGACTTTTTACAAGAGCCTGTAGTGACAGGACAAGGGGTAATGGGTTTAAATTGAAATCAGGGAGGTTTAGATTAGATAGCAGGAAGAAGTTCTTCACAGAGAGGGTAGTGAGGCGCTGGAACAGGTTGCCCAGAGAAGCTGTGGATGCCCCACCCCTGGCGGTGTCCAAGGCCAGGCTGGATGTGGCTCTGAGCAACCTGACCTAGTGGAAGGTGTCCCTGCCCATGGCTGGGGGGGTGGAACTAGATGATCTTTAAGGTCCCTTCCAACCCAAACCATTCTGTGATTCTATAATTAGATGACCACGTACTGCATTTAGACTGGGGTTGTGACACCCTTTCTCTACTTGCACCTCTTATTTTTATTTTTCCATCATGGTGCAAGCATCAGGGAGTCCGTCTGTGCAACAAACGTCTGACGTGCCTTAGCACAAATCACACCATAACACCACTGGGGAGGGTTGTCTGAATCCTAATGAGGAACAGCAACCCCATTTCTACGGAGCTGTCCTTCCCTGGGGTCTTGTGCTATTCCTTCATATGTTTGGGAGTGGAAGGCTGTTTATAGCCTCATTATAGGGTGTTTAGCATTAAATGTCAGGAAGCATCTGCTGGCACATTTCTCAGTGGGAGACTTCTAAATTCTGCAAGTGAGTTTGGGTAGCTGTCGTGAATATACATGGGAGTTCCCTCCAGAGATTTGGATCTTGTCTTTGAAGGCGAGTTAAAGCTGTCTTGTTCCAAATACACTTCATAAAACAGGATTCTTTGTAAATGGTCAAGCTGAATATTCAACAGTGGCATTCTCGTCTTCCCTCATTTCAGTAACATCCACTCCCTATCCCATGTCGTAGGTACCGCTGGGAGACTTCCTTTGCCGATGTTATTGCCATGTGTGAAGACACAGTTCCAGGAGACACTGCTTTTAGCCATGAAACTGTCTTAAGACATTAACCTCTTGCTCTAGCATGACAGTTCATGCCCCATGGGTTGTGACAATGCCAGCCTTTGCAGACCCTGTTGTGAACTCAGTTATAAAAAGATGTATAAGACAGAAAGAGAGAGAGAGAAAGAGATAGAGATAAAGAGATAGAGATAGAGATAGAGATA
>NW_010264707.1:0-2495 GCF_000690775.1 Eurypyga helias
GTCTCTCCAGTTTAAAGACAAGGATATCCATTTTCCACCCATTCAAGCAGGTGTTGGTATACACAAGGGTCGAGGTAAGCTTTGTCTGTCCAAGAGTGATTTTGAGGGCAGGAGATGTTTCATCATGAAACAGTGAGCCAAGCCACTATAGATACACATCCTTTTCCTCCAAACGCTGAGCAACAAGAAAGATTCACATATTGATGTCAGGATGCAGGGAGTACTGATCTTTACCAGTGCTCTGCATGTCAGAGTCATGGGCAGCTGTTGCCCAGGAATGCACAGTTTCAGCCATGCTGTGCCTTCAGTGCCACAAAGGAGATCTCGGCTTTTCTAAATCTCACACCGTTACGTCAGCCTTCAAAGGTTATAAATTGAAGTGTCTCCAAGGTAGTATACTTGCATTTGCGTGTTTCCTGGCGGGAAGCTGAGGTGAATGACTGGTGTTGACCGAGCAGTGGTGTGAGCAGCCCTCGTACACCACACATGACCTGGGGTTTCTCTCTTCCACCTGCTGTCACTCACCGTGATCCCTCACCAAATGTGCAAGGCAGGCTGTTGTACAAGGCCTTCGCACATCACCTCTCCGAGGAAGAGGAGTGTTACCTGGAATGGATTTTTAAGTCCTTAGATTTCAGGAAATGTGGCAGCACTACGGAAATGGCCATTCTGAAAGAGTTTTCCTCAGGAAATCATCTTTACAGTAGCAATAAAACATGCACATAATCGTAATCCTTGCAGAAGGGTACGCTTCCCAGGTGGTTGATGCTAGTGTACGTTTTAGCAGTCCACAGCTTGTTCCACCCGTCACAATTTCACCTGCTGGAGCTGTAACAACCATCCCGTGTGTGTACGCGTATGCATGAAGCCGCAGAGACAGCGCGTGGACGTGGGGGTGTTGTGCCGCGTTTCCATTCACGGTCACAAAGGAGAAAAACTTTTCAGAAGGTGGAGACAGGGAATTGGCAGTCACATTTCGGCAAGCAACACTCTGGGTTTGGAAGGATGAAGGACTGCGGGGAGGAGGTATTAATGGTAGGTGCGTGAAAAAGGAGTGTAAGTGGGGGAGGCGGGTGAACGTTGACAGGCATCCCAGCACCGCGCTCAGGCCAGTTCTCCGTGGTGCTCTTTTCAGGAAGGAGCTGTTGGCGACAGCCACAAAACCAGAGCCCAGTGCAGCAAGGCTGGTTCATTTTTCACTGCTTTAGGCAGTGGGTTCCAAGCTGATTACTCTTGCTGCAAGTTTTAGCAGACATTTTGTTTCTGGCTGGCATCCGCAGGATCCGTCGTAACAGGCAGGGTAGGAGCAGCCCAGGGGAACAGGGCTGCGTGGTGAACAGGGCTGCATGGAAATGAGACTCCTTTTGACAATTTTAAAAGTCTGTATTTAATGCAAAGTATTTATCTTACTGTGAACGTGCACAGGACGTTGCGATGGATGCCCACGCCGCTCCACATCTCATAAAAAACCCTTCTAAAGTCTGTTTCCAAACCTGTTTGTTGGAGCTCAACATTAGGATACTACTGCTGCTCCGGGTCCAAGTCCCAGTATTACGTTCTATTGCCTAGAACCACCCACCTCTCTCTGTTCACATCTCTCTGCAATTGCACAGGTGCTGTTTTCCTCAGAGACTGCCAGAATGCACCCAGCCCAGTCCTTGGGTGGGAACAAAATTGCCACACCATGCTTTGGTTAAGAGCTTCTTCGATCATCCCCTGAATCACCACCAGACCACTGGAAATACGCGGCAGAAGGAAACACTGGCTAACTAAGAGTTTCGTAGAACCTGAGACTGCGAAGTTACATCAAGGTGACTGCTTACTAAAGCAATTTAAAGCAGGATTTTCAGCCTCTTAAAACACACTTGCATATCCAAGCATGGGGAGCAGCGTTAAACCATGCTGGCCTACATGGCTGCACTGGCCCGTACTGTCCCCAGCGTACACACGACCGTGGGACATCACGATTTCTGCTCTAAGGACAACTGCCGGACAGTCTCTGGGCACGAGGTGCTTGCCAGCTGCAGTACAAGACATCTGCCCGCCTCCCGCCCAGCAGCACGCGGAATACCCGTCCGGCCCCTGCGCAGAGGCCGGCACAGTGCTGGTGGGGCAGATGGTATGTCCCAGCTCTGAGTGCCGGAGCCATTTGGCACAAGGGACCAGGAATCGTTTTTGTCAGCACCTGCAGGTGTTGCAGCTGCAAGCGCGTTGCCCTGGCTCAGCTTCAGTGCGGGCCAGCGGGGTCTGCCACGGCAAGACCCCTTGAACGCGCGGAACCGCAGCAGCTGCCCTACTCCGGGGGCAGATGAGACAGCCCCGGCCTCACCCCAGACCAGATGAGGGGTTTGCATCACAAACTGGGCAGCACTGATACCTTCCTGAGTGCAAATTCTCATAGCATGGCACCGCGTTAAGAACACCCTGCTCGAATCAGACTTTCACAGGACAGTCACATAGCTGACTCTACAAAGCCAGGTCCTCTCCCTCCCCAC
>NW_010264707.1:2520-5381 GCF_000690775.1 Eurypyga helias
AGGGCAATTGGAGCTGCTTATTATCAACACGATAGTCAGTGCTGTCACTGCTTGGAAAACTGCGATCAAGTATGTACAGTTGCTCATTTGGATAGCTTTCCTCGGCTGGGAAGCTGTCCACACCCATAAAGAAAAAATCCTTCATGGGACTAACATGCCTTCTAAATTTAAGCATCTCTGTAAGCAAGAAATTTCCATGAGTCTGTCCAACAAACCATGCCACAGGGTTCCTAAACCCTCCCATTCCTCCCCCCATATTAGCAGTCCTGATGTTGACGTGATGAGATGTTTAAAAAGTTGCAGTAAATATTTGGGTGACAGGAAAGCAGGCACTGGCCTCCCTGTATAGCCAATGGCTTTAGAGAGCAAGTTGTCCCAAGGTAAAGCCGGTTTCACAGCATGCTGGACCATTTCCCAGTGGAGAACCCTACAGTCCACTCCTGGGACCGCGAATGAACTTGTGAATGACAATGGCCTTTTCTAATCTGGGCCAAGACAACCCAGAATCACACTGCAGAATCTGCAAAGACAAGACTAAGAATACATTTGCGTGGTTCAGGATTTCATTGTCTTGCTTTTTCCTCTGCACAACCTTTTTTCCCCAGATTTCTGCTACACCACATCCTCTGCATCTTTATACACTGTGTACAAAGGTTTTGGGCTTCTGAGAACCATTTCTTAAGACTTTAGGTGCTACTGATGTTGCTTGTTTCCCACCCGAGGTGAGTCTTAATCCTCCCATCACAAAATGGCATCACAGCCACATTTGCGTGGATTATCAGGAATAAGCAGCAGGAGCTAATGGATTTTAAGTGAGGCTTGAAATAACAAACATAACAAAATTGCCCCTAAGCACCTCCTCGAATGCTCTTGAAGCAGCATTAGCAGTGTCTTGATATTTGGCCAGGGGTTAACATCCTCTGAAGGGTAAGAGGCGTGCCACGTTTTGGTTTTGTAGCACTGCATCAAACGACTGGCACCCCAGGCCTCATCCTCACTACCGTCAGTAATGCTGGCTGAAAGGGCACTGCAGAGCTTTGTAGTGACTTGCACAACCACACAGGGTACAACGGACTCTTTGAAAAAGAAAAAAACCACCCTATTTTTATTCATGTAAACCAGCTAATACTTTTTTTTTTCACAAAGTGCGTAATTGCCCTGTCCCTTGCCTGTGTTCTGTACCCAGGAAGATAAGACCGCTTCAGAAGCAGCAGGGTGACAAGAGAGTTCTCTACTGCTTCAAGCAATTACTGGAAAGTAAGAAAAAATAGATCTTCTGAGAAAAGTAAAAAGGGTCACAGCACTCTTGTCAAAAAGCCTCATTTGTTTTAATGAAAAAATGTATTTGAACAAGGACTGTAGGAACTAAGCCAGGATAGGACAAATTGCGTCTCATCAGAGGTCACTGCAACTTACTTTTCCTTTGCTAATTATGTGAGTAAGAGCACTTAGGGTCGCCTGGGTGTATGGAGAGAGGCGCCTATCACGTTTAACACAGCTTCGGATGCAGCTCTTAGTCACTTGAATCACAGATGTTCATTTGCTGGGACACGGGAACAGGATCTGTCCTCTGCCGAGCTGCTGGAGAGAGACAGTCCTGCTACCAAACTCTTGGCAGGAACACCAGACCACGAAAGGAAAGACTCAGGATCTCGCACAGGCAGACGGGGTAACTCTTCTCCCTCTGGTTCCTATCAGCACCACCTTAGAAGAAAGTGGGGTGGAGAGCAGAAGGGAGAAAGCGAGGTGAAAGTGCACATAAAGGTGTGTGCCGCAGGATCAGTGGCTCTCTTCAAAGCCAGACCCACCGCGTGCCTGCCCAGCTGGTCCAAGGCTGAGGGCAGTGTAAAAGCCCACAGATACCAGCAGGCTTTGGCAGCAGTTCCTGGGAGTGAGAAAAGGAAAATACAGCAGCTTCTGCAACTCCTATTAGCTTTCTTGGGTCATGTGAGCCTGCTTAGGTACATTGCCCAGAGAAGCTGTGGATGCCCCATCCCTGTCTGTCTTCAAGGCCAGGCTGGATGAGGCTTTGAGCAACCTGGTCTAGTGGAAGGTGTCCCTGCCCATGGCAGGGGGGTTGGAACTGGATGGTCTGTAAGGTCCCTTCCAACCTAAACCGTTCTATGATTCTGTGATTCTGTGATTCTATCATTCAATGAGATAGAGGAAAACAGGACAAGTCCCACTGTTGGTCCCTGAAGGAAGGGACACTTCTGGTGCAGACGGCTGGTGAAAACATGGCAAGCTGGCAGATGACTGCCAGCACCAGACTCGGGGAATATGGTAGGCTAAGTGACGTGCACTTGTAGCTCATGGAAAACTGATAACCAGCTTTAAACTCTGCAGCTGCCTCCATCAGAAGGGAGGAAGAGCTGGGTTTTGGCACAGAAGTGACTAAGCTGAATGACACAGTGATACCTGCTGATGAGCTGGAAGATTTTGTCTGTTGCAGGAGCCTTTGTGCAACTCAGATTTCCTCAACTTGCCTCTTGTCTTGCCATGTACTCGGAGGAATCATTACGCTGAAAACCAGCTTTCGCGTACTGTTGCATTCCCACTGCACTTGAGCCATGTGTCAGCATGCCAGCTACCGTGGGTTGACACTGGCTGGCTGCCAGGTGCCCTCCAAGCTGCCCCCCAAGCTGTCCTCCTAACACCCTGTGACAGGACAGAGGAAATGGGGGAAAACACTGCGAAAAGCCAATGAGTTGAAATAAGGACACGGACATCACTCAGCAACTACTGTCAGGGGCAAAGCAGACTCAAGTTGGGGAAATTAATTTAATTTATTGTCAATTAAACAGAGGAGGATCATGAGAAATAAGAACAAATGTACAAACACCTTCTCCCACCCCTCCCTT
>NW_010264708.1:0-1751 GCF_000690775.1 Eurypyga helias
TTTAAAATTATTATTATTAAATATTATTTAATTTTTCTGACCAAGAATTGAAATATTATCTTTTAGTTTTTATTAAGCATGAAAGAAAAGTAATCTAGGAGGACAGATCATAAGCATATGTGGCTGGTGAGAGTATCTGCTTCAGAGAGCTGATCCCATCCAGGACCTCTTCAGCACAAAGGGGATAGTAAGTAAAGGGAGAACCGATAAAAAAGAAGAAACACAGACATAAAGACGATAGACAAGGGATAGCAGAGGTAGCGCCAAGGATGAAAAGTCTCCAGGAACCAACTGATGGGCCATTAAAAAACTCCAGGCACAGCTTTGGATAGGAACAGCCTTGGCTTTGTCACTGAAAAGAACAGGGAAACAAGAACACAGGGATTTGTGATATATGAGTGGAGTGTCAGTGGGACACAAAAAACTTTGGAGAGAGGTATAAAGGAAGGGGATGGGGAGGAGCAAAGGGGTAAGAGGCAGACAGGGTTGTGTATAAGAGGGTCCAGCTGTGTGCAGGTTGTGGCTGGTCACACGTCTGACCCAGCCCCATGCCTGTCTTCTTAATTCCTGTGGCACTTTTCCCTGTGCCACCTCATTTGTTATCCCATATGGATGTAAGTACTGTAGGGATGAGGTGGCAGTTGCTGGGGGGTGTGTGGATCTGAGGCCAGGCACCATAGTCAGACCGGGTTGCAGGTGCTCCAGGATGGCTGAGTCAGCAGCTGGAGGCATTGGGGTCTCAGTGACACCAACCAGAGCATGTGGGGGACTCAGCCCTGCTGCTGGCTGGAAAAAGTGTCTTTCCTGAAAAATCACCTATGGGGGGACTGGGTGAGTAAGGCAAGTGGGGAGCTGAATGCCAGGTGCTTGTGCTGGCTGCTGGAATAGGGGGCAAGTGTCTGAACCTCCTATAAATCTGATACTGGGCAGGGAAACAAGACAGATATCGGGGCTGCTCCAGTACTTGGGAGAACCCATGGACTTGGGGCAAATGTGAAAGAAACATCTACTTGAGGGTGAGCACCAGGAGGGATCTGTATGTCAGAGACCTGTGAGGCAGGTAGGGGGTCCCAGGATCTGGGCACAGGTACCAAATGGACAGAGGGGTAGTACCAGTTCTCAGGGGATCATGGAATCATAGAATGGTTTATGTTGGAAGGGACTTTAAAGACCATCTAGTTCCAACCCCCCTGCCATGGGCAGGGGACACCTTCCACTAGACCAGGTTGCTCAAAGCCTCATCCAGCCTGGCCTTGAAGACATCCAGGGATGGGGCATCCACAGCTTCTGTGGGCAACCTGTTCCAGTGCCTCATCACCCTCTCCATGAGGAATTTCTTCCTGATATCTAATCTAAATCTACCAGCTTTCAGTTTAAACCCGTTACCCCTCGTCCTGTCACTACAGGCCCTTGTAACATGTCCCCTCCCTCAGACATCTTGCAGACCCCTTCAGGCACTGGAAGGCTGCAATAAATTATCCCCAGAACCTTCTCTTCTCCAGGCTGAACAAGCCCAACTCTTTCAGTCTTTCTTCATAGGAGAGGGGCTCCAGCCATCTCATCATCTTCGTGGCCCTCCTCTGGACCTGCTCCAAGTGGTCTATATCCTCTGATACTGGGGGTTCCACAGCTGGACGCAGTACTCCAGGTGGGGTCTCCCCAGAGCAGAGTAGAGGGGCAGAATCCCCTCCCTCGACCTGCTGGCCACGCTTCTGTGGATACAGCCCAGGATACGGTTGGCTTTCTGGGCT
>NW_010264709.1:0-12024 GCF_000690775.1 Eurypyga helias
CCACCCACTGTAGTCTTCCTTTTTGTGCTTCAGTTTCTGCAGGAGCTGTTTTTTCATCCACACAGGCCTCCTGGTGTTTTTGCCTGACTTCATCTTCATTGGAATGAATGACTCCTGAGCTTGGAAGATACTTGCCAGCTTTCTTGGGCCCCTCTTCCCTTCAGGGCAACATTCCATGATACTGTGCCAGTCAGGTCCCTACAAAGGCCAGAGTCTGCTCTCCTGAAGTCCAGGGTAGCGAGCTTGCTGCGCACACTTCTTGCCTCTGTAAGGATCTCAAACTCCACCATTTCATGGTCCCTGCAGCCATGCCTGACCTTCAGCTTCACATTCCCCACCAGCCCCTCCCTGTTGGTGAGAACAAGGTCCAGCATGGCACCCCTCCTGGTCGCCTCCTCTGTCACTTGGATAAGGAAGTTGTTACCGACACATTCCAGGAATCTCATGGCCTTCTTGTGCCCTGATGTGTTGTCCCTCCAACAGATATTGGAGTAGTTTAAGTCCCCCATGAGGACAGGGTATGTGAACATGTGGCAGCTCCTATCTGTCTGTAAAGAGCGTCATCCACTAACCCATTCTGGTCATGTGACCGGTAGCAGACTCCCACTGTAGTATCCCTTGTCCCTGCCCTCCCTTTAATCCTGACCCATAATCTCTCTGTCAGCTCATCATCCATCCGCAGGCAGAGGTCCATGCACTCCAACTGGTCTCTGACATAGAGACCAGTGTGTCAACATCCCCAGTGTGTGTCCCTTGCCTGTCCTTTCTCAAGAGGCTGTATCCTTCCATTCTGACTCCTCAGTCATTGGAGCCATTCCACCACGTCTCCGTGATGCCAGTGAGGTCATAGCCCCTCATGCAGGCACATGACTCTTCTTTATTTCCCATGCTTCTTGTGTTCACATAGAGGCGTTTAAGATGGGTCCCTGATGAAGCTGGCTTGCTAACTGGAACAGCTGGAATTCCCTTGTGGTGTTCGCCAGGTGCTCTCCTGCTGACCTGTGGTCCTTCTCCAGGTTCTGGGCATCTGTTGGTGGCACTCACCTCCAACAGGCAGGAGTGGTAAGGATTGAGGCTCTGCTCCCGTGGCAGCTTTAGTTTAAAGCCCACTTTACCAGCTTGGGAAGATTTTGCTTGACGATGTTCTTTCCTATTTCTGTCAGATGTATCCCATCAGCCCTCAGCAGACCAGGTTTCTCAAAGTGAGTCCCATGGTCTGTGTAGCCAAAGCCCTGGATATGGGACCAATCCTGCTGCCAACTGTTGGCGGCAGAATTTGCCAGATTCAACTGGTCCTTTCGAACCCCTTGTCTTTGACTGGAAGGATTGATGAAAATTTTACCTGGGCACCAGAGTCTCTTACTGCTGCACCCAGGGCTCTGTAATACTTTTTGATAGTCCTCAGACTGTTCCTGGCTACATCATTGGTTCTAGGATAATAATCAGTGGAATAATCAGAACCTGTTTAATTGGGTATGGTAACATACTCTGACAGTTTCTCAACAGTTCTTTGTTGAGTGGTCTAAATTACATGTACAATCATACATTAAACTTAGCATCATCTTTTTGCAAAGATATGTTAACAAGTCAGTCTTGCAGAAGCTGAAGTTCTCTACTGTGGATTTTAGCTAGGTTATTCCTTGTTCTGATAAGCATTGCCATAAGTAACGGTTTTGTCAAACTAGTATTTTTGTGTGTTTTTTAGGTCATACAAGAAACCAAACTTAGGCAAATATACACAGCAGAAGAAAAATACATTGTTAAAGTGTCTGCTTATACAAACCTAACCTTCTCTACTAACACATCCCTGAGGGAGGCACAGTTTCTCAGTAGTTCAGTTGATACAGATGAAAGAAGACAGTTGGAAAACCAGGAACAGGTAAGAATTATTTCTGTGATGTATATGATGTGAATTGCTATGCATTTTAACATGCAGTAAACATAGCCTACTTCTATGTGTTAGTATGGTATATTTTCAGTAAGAATGTTAGTGGTGCATGTTCTTTTATTTTAGGACATCAATAACAAGTTAAAATCATTGGATACGCATTTGACTAGACTGTTTGAGAGGCAGAAACACCTGGAATGCAGAGACAATGAGCTCAGGCAACAGAAGAAGGAGCTTTTGGAGAGAAGAGACAGGAGGAGACAGTTGGAATCAAAAATAGGTTTGAAGTATGATAGGTAAGAAACAAGCCATATTATCTATGAAACATGAACAATTGTAATAACAGAGGTATCTTGGCTTCCTCTTGCTGCAGTGTGCTTTTAGCCTTACAAAGTAACCAGTAGTTGAGCATCTACAGGTGATAATCAAGACAAAGAAGGTGTTTAGAAATGAAGATTAAGAAAGTGTTTGAGAAACCATGTAACAATGTTCTAAATGGTTTACTGTAATAAAATGATGGTATTTCAGTGAGAGATCATTGCATTCATTAGTCAAATATTGCCATGGTCTTCTGCCTTGGTAGTACATATCTAGGTAATACTGTAGCATACATAACATATATAAATACTGTAACACACGTAAATGGTACATAAATGGTAAGCATTTCAGGGATTGAGTTGGACCCTGATTATGCGGTGTTTGTCTTAATGTATTTTCTGGTTTTGTGGGCTTCTGCAATTAGTTATTCTGTTACTGCTTTGTCATAAGGGAGAACCTGGGCATGGTTCAAGATTTATTTCACTTAAGCTCACACTCCCAGAAGGCAGTATAGATGAGATTGCCTCAGGCTTCACTACATCCACTCTTGTAAAACAGTCCCAGCAGGCCTTTGTACCCTCAAATACTCCTGTGTGTTCTTATACCACACTGCTTTTCATTTTCTGAAAGTCAGTGCTTGTGCATAGTGCAGAGCTCTTGCATTACTTATGGTGCATTAAACTGAAAAGAAGGTGTTGAGAGGAAGAAAAACAAAAAGGTCTGTAGAGAAGGTAGAGGGACCAGAATCAGCTGCTGTGTAGTTAGTCATAAGTGTCCAGATTTCTGTGAAAAGAAGCAGCTTTAAACAGGATGCCTCAAAGCCAAGTATTGCTCTCAGGTTTCATATTAGGAATACATGTATTGTCATGGTGTTTTACTAGAATACACTGTATTATTTGAAGACAGAATTTGTTTGCCTAAACAAATATTGATTAAATCATTCCCTTTGAAAAAATAATTACACTGTTTTAGTTCTGAATAGGGGTAAGAATCCTGACAGAATTACAGACAAGGCTGTTAGAAATTTTCTTGTATAATGTGAATGTCTTTATGTAGAGATAGAAATTATTTAAATAATCCTTCCAGTTTGTATAACTATTTTCAAATATTGATGTTTGTAATTAATACGAGTATCTGAGTAAAGCTGGATATAATTTTGAAAGTAGCATACAATGACAGAATCACTTAGGTTGGGAGTTCCTTCCAGCTATGTTCTCAGTTCAAGGGCAGCACTAATTCAGACCACGTTTTCAGGGTTATATCCCACTGCATCTTGAAAGTCTTCATGTAGATTGCATGACCTGTTTGGACATCCTGGGCACGAGTGCTTGACTGTTCTTATGGGGAAAACATTTCTACTGACAACCAGTCTGGATCTTTCTTGTTTCAACTTAGTTCACTGTCTGTCATCTTTGTACTATGCACCTCTTATAAAGCCTGTCAGTGGCTTCCTGGTGACAAGGATAGCGGGGGTTTGCTGTTAGATGCCCCAAAGCTGTCTCATGGGTGAACAAGCTGAGCACTCTCATCCTGCCCTTGCAGGGCCTGTGCTGTAGCCTCTGACCATCTTGGTTGCTTTCCAAGTTTGTTCAACTCTGTTGATATTTGGGACAGGAGGCAAAACTGGACACAGAGCTGAACAGAAATGAAAAAATGCTTTCCTCTTGCCTGTGCTTCCATTCATACGGCCAAGGATGCTGGGGGGCTTTGTTGCTGACAAGGCACACTGCTGGCTTATGGTCAGCTCATTGTGAACCAGTACCTCAAGTCATTCCTTGCAGAGCTTCTCTGCAGGCAGTCTGTTGTGAGCCAGACCCACTTTCTTCCCAGGGGCAGGATTCATCAGTCCTTGATGAATCTCATGAGCCTTTTGTTGACACCTTTCTCCAGTCTCAGCAGACCCCTCTGAACACCAGGCCTGCTGCTCTCCCCAGTTTAGTGTAGTCTGAAAACTTGGCAAGAGTTCCCAGTCTGCTTCCCCATGTCACTGGCAGCGATGTTAAACAGGACAGGTCCCAGTAGTTAATCCTGTGGTATTGCACTTAATACTGGCCCCCAGACAGAATACAACAGACTAACCCTGGCCTTCTGAGCCTGACCATCCAACCATTTTTTTTTTAACTTCTTTCATCCATCCATCCAAACTGTAGGCCTCCAACAGGACTACAAGAGTATTATGTGAGACAGCATTGAAAAAGTTAAGTGAATGGGTCTGGATCCAGCAGCCTGAGAGAAAGGTGGGGCTGTGCAGCTTAATGCTCCCAAGTGCAACCAGTAGTGAGGCTGAGCCTGTCTTCCCAGTAGACATGTTCATACAGAGTACATCTACACACCATGTATGTACATATTTATACACAGCACAGATGGACATGGAGAACAATTGGGCAGACACAGCACCAGTGGCCTCATCATGTTCCTACTCTGAGCAGGATGGGGCTACCCGAGTGAGACTCCTACACGTACATATGGGCAGTGTACCATCAACAGCTGGGTCCAGCACTCTGAGTCTGCACAGTAGCTACTCCTGGACCTCAGTCTTCTCAGTTGCTGGTATGCAAGCATGTGAGGCTACAGCCCTGCTTCTGTTGCCTGTACAGGCTACCTCACTCATGTGCACACACATGCAGAACTGACTGGGACTCCATGATTTCCCGGAAGCCAGCTCTGTGGTCTCAAAGACACACAGTTTTACACATGTGCAGATAGCCATGGCTTTCCTATCCATGAAAAGTCCCCAGTAGCCAGTGCCCCTCTCATCTTAGCCTTATATTACATTCACACGCCAGCAAGTCTCTTGCAGCCAGGCCCAGACTCTCTCCTGGTCCCTTCATTAGGAATCTCTTCCTATGGTCTCACACTTAGTGACATACGTAACCCCTTGGCTTCTAGGTCATTTCACTTTGCTGGGGATCAAACACTCACATACCTGCACTTGTACCAGCTGCTGGCACCATGGACGCATGGGCCTCTGACCCATGGTCCCACTCCAGTGGCTGTCACTCATGTTTACTCACTCTGGTCTCTCCAGTTGCTGGCACCACAGACAAGCAGACCCTCTTCTCTGACTTGTGCTCTGACTAGTTGCTTGCACTTAGACTCCTATGCACACACATGAATGCTGAATAGAGAGTCCCCTCATCCAGGAAAAGAGTGAAAAATGGAATTAAATAAGAAGAGAGTGTCCCAGTTGGGCATGGCTGGAAAGCATATTGACCAGCCAACTATTTACATGTAACTGTTCCTTTTACCCCGTATACCTCCATTTTCCCAAACTTTCTTCTCTCCAGCTCATCTAGATCCTTTTCCCACATTTGGTTTCTTCCCTGAATATCCAATAGTAAGTCCTGTGCAGTTGCAAAGTGCTTTTCTGGTGCATCCTATAATGTCTCCTATACACAAAATAAACAACCTGCTTCAGTCCAGAGAGTGTTGTGGTGTTGACTTAATTTTACCAGGTTTCATACCTGGACACCTTTGCTGAGACTGTCCTGGGACAGTGTCTCTTCCTCTGAGTCCTGAATTTGGGTTCCCGCCTGCTACGTGCCCCTGTGCTCCTCTGGGCTTGTGTAGATAGGTATTTCATGGGCTAATGGCTCCTGTGATGGGCCTGGGGGTAGCCAGGGTAGGGTATTATCTGGGCTTCCCCCAGCTGCTCTTTTCTCTCTTTTTCGTGTATGCAGTGAGCTTTTATCAGATAACCTGACAGAAAGTCTTGCTAAAATTGAGGTAAATGGGAATCACTTGGTCTCCAGTCATCTGGCTGTTTTACAGATGGGTTCATCAGATATGATATACCCTTGGTAAATACCTCCTGATTCTTCCTATCACCTTCTTCTTTATACCCTTAGAATTGTTTTACATGGGGACTTGCTCCACAATTTTCACAGGAAACAAATTAAGAATGATTGGTTTGTAGTTTCTTCGATCATTGTATTGGCCTGTTAAGCTGTTTTTGAAGATCTCCAAATGCTTTGCAGCTCACTAAACATCGTGATTGTTTCATATGAAGTACTTCATAATTAGCTGGTTTTGAGGTTTGAGACGAGTGAAAATTCTAATTTCCTGCAATAAGTTAAGGACATATTTTTTTTGCTAGTATATATAACAATAATTAAGCAAACTCCTGAATTCTCCTATGTTATGTTGTTGCAAAGAACTAGCAGCAGAAGAAAAATGTCATCCTTACACTGATATTTTTTTGTTGTTTTGTTTTAATCTGAAATTTACAGAAGTAAAGGTGTGTGGTTGCTGAGTGATACACTTAGTAGCCAAAATCAGAGTTTCTTTTCTTTTTTTTCTTTTAATTTCTTCCTTTTAAAGTGCATAGATTGGGAATGTCCCTAATGTGTTCGGAATGTTTATGTATACAAATTCCTCTTGTTGGTTCATCAGCAATATTTTTGTATTTTTGTAAAATCTATGTTAAATCAGGATTAATCAAATATTGATTCCTCACGTAGTTTAAGACAGCTGGAACAAGATGCTATCAACTTAGAGAAAGAATCTCAACAGGCAAATGTAAAGATCAAAGAAATAAATACGCAAAAAGCAAGACTTGTTAGTGAATTAATGCATCTCATAAAGGTATGTATTTTTAACTTGGTTTGTGTTCTATCATTGTGAAAGTCCACTTCTTGTAATTTAAGTAGAAGGTGTGCAACATTTGGATGTGTTACTGTACATGTTTATCACAGAATCACAAAATTACTCAGGTTTGAAAAGACCTGTAAGATCATCTAGTCCAGCTAACTTGCTTCAAGATAAATGTTTTTGGAAGCTTGTATGCTTCCAACTTCAGTTGCTGGTACTTATATAATAAATAAAGAAAATATATTCCAAATTGGTAGGCTTTTTCTGTTGATAGGCATGGACTGCTACAATTGTAGTGTTTCAGAGATCACCTTTGGGTCATCTAGCCAAAGCAATTTTGAAAATGTCAGAGAATGGCAGAAGACACCTGCGTGTTAAAAGGCTTGCTTAGGCTGTAGATTACTTTACAGATTTACAGAACTTGTGCAATTAATAACAGTACTGAAAAGTGACTCTTTTCAAAACTTGTGTAAAGGCTCTGTATTTAAAATAAGAATTTCTAGAATATGCTTTTATTTTTGTATTTGGTGGCCTTTCCCAGTGCGTCAAGTGTCCATGTGTGTTGCTGTTGTAAAATGCCACAAAGCTGTTCACAGACTGCTATATGACCTGCTTGAAGGAGTCTCTTAATCTCTTTCTCACCCAGTGTAGGAAAACAGAGTTGACACATTTTTAGTATACCAGGGGTCTAGGGGAGGATGGGTCGTATTTGCCCAAAATAGTTACTGATTACAAAAGGGATTTATTTCAGTTTTGTATCAGCTTAATTTTCATACTTTCTGTGCTGTAGGAAATACATGCTAGTATGTATTGAAGGGAAGAAAGTGATAAAGTGATCTGATAGAAGAAGGATGTTTCATTATATGTTTTATCCGAATTGTTGAAATCCATACATTTCTGGTTGTCCCCAAACCAAACTTCATGAACTCTTCCAAGTTTATGGGAATCTTTATACTTTCTTCAACAGGTTTTGTGGTTATATTAGCTGTAGGTTATTAAAGTGGTAAAAACATAGTTAGGAGTATGTTTCAGGCATACTCACTTCTTCCATAGAAGGAATTTCAAAACACGTATGGGATTTTTGTGTGTTTGCATGGTGGCAATATGATCTACTCTTTTAAGAGTTTTGGCGCTTGTGTGAAACAGTCAACTAGAGTGATAGGCTGCATGGATATTTACAGAAATACACTAGGCAGGGTATACCTGTCACATATCTAAATACACATCAGTACTTTACAACCAGTTGACAGAAACAGCCTTGTTCAACTGTTTCAGATTCTGGTACTGTTTTTGCACATAGTACTCTTTGTGCCATTGAGGTTTGAAGCTACCCTTCACACAGTCAAGAATATACTGCTGATTTTGAAGCCTCTAGACCATTCCTGAGGCTGACTCATTTAAAGAAGCAACTATTTTAATGTGGGAGTTGTCAAACCAGGTTCTAGAGATTACTAAAGCCTGTTATGAAACTTTCAAAATAGTCTCCTCCTGTTGTCATATGCTGTTCCAGTTAATACAGAAGACACTAGAGTCACTGTACATCTTCCAGTCAGTCATCTTGCATTGTCAGTGAGAGGCATGTATCTTGTGTGTTTATTTTTTGACCTTTTTCCATCTGTGTGTGGCTTACAAAGTCCACCAAAATCCACCTGTTGGATTCCATCTGTGAGAAGGAATTGAGATGGCTTTGTCTTTTCTCACATTACACATGTGAGTATATGGTGAGAATGTACTTTTTTGGTATAAAATGGTTTGGTTGCAAGTGATCTGTATATGCTTACTGATTAAAAGTACATGGGGACTATGCATTTTGAAGACCTTGGGTCAGCAATTAGTCACCTTTCTTTTTCTTTGAGTTTGACAGACAGCAGTATTGAAGAGCTGAACGCAGTGTGAGATTGTGTGCTATGACTGAAAAATGGATAGTTCTAGAACCTGACAGTGATTATATCAGTTCTGAGTCTCTTGTGGAAAAAAAATGTCTTTTTTTTCCCCCTGTATAGATTTGTGTATCGCTGAACATCCTCAAAGCAGATTTAGTTCTTCAGAGCACTACAGTGGCTGCAGAGAAGAACAGACTAGAATCAGACTATAAAGCAGCAAGTGTACAGCTAAGAGCTGCAGAGGTAACCATTTCTATGAATACTGGGATGTCTACTATGAAAATGTTTTCTGTGGAAGTCTTCATGGTGTAGAAAAGCATGCTTCTGTGTCTTTGTTTAGAAGTGGATATTAGTACTGATAAATATTTAGCCTTGGTTTCTGTAGTTTGACTTCAGCCTCTTCATTTAAACCTGAATGGGAGCTTTGCCGTCGTCAATAAAGGCAGCTAAGCGTCTGTGAAAATGTGCTGAACAATTGTCATGTCCTGGATCTTTTTATTGAATGCATAGTGAGTGTAAAAAAGGTTAGCTGTTATTTCGAAGTATTATTTTTCTTCCAGGTATGTTGTAGACAAGTAACCACAACCCACATGGGAGATGGAAGCTCAGGATGAACTGGGAAGTACTGATCAGAGTAGGGCAGAGCTGTTTTAGCTTTCTTTCATAGCTTATTTTCTCATACTATAATTAAATGACTTGTTTTAGAGGACAGAAAGAAGGATAAATAGTCCTTGTGTTGATCATACTAGAAAGCTATGCTTCCTATCACCATTCTGTGATTCTGTTCACGTAAAAAGACAGTCTCTGAGGAATTAGTTCCATAGACAAGTACTCTTATCAGAGCAGAAGATGCTGTGATCTCTTATAGATTAGTACATAGAGGTCAATTTTTGTATTTGTGTAGTAATACAGTCTTTCAGTGTACCAGAGGGAAAACTGTCAAAGTACAGTATGGTACCTTTTTTTGATTAACTATAACCTACTGCTAATTCAATCTGATCCACAAAACAAACAAACAGTTAAACTGGAAAGCAGTTCAAAAGGTAAGAGAATAGTTATTTTGGATGGATGTGAACTTCCAGAAAGAATGACCTTGGCATATATTTAGAAAACCACATGAGGTTATAGGTATCATCAGTTGCAGGAAAATTAGGAAGAGGAGCAAAAAGTAACTTGAAGACAGAGACAAATCTGGCATGTTAGTTGGAAAGTTACTGTTGCATCAGTTCTCTCATGTGATGCAGCTGTTATTCCCATTTTATTGAAATCCAGTGCTGGAGCCCAGTAAGGAGTACGAATAATTACAAAACCATGAACCTCATCTGAGTAGTGGATATTGTCACTGTGAAATTTATTTAATGTTTTTAGTTCTCTCTATCCCCGTCTTCAGGGTTTAGAGAGTAGTTTATGCCGCTGCATAGCTAGATGTCTGGTCAGTTTGGTAGACAGGACTTGTAAGGTAAATTTTCTGGTAATTCTTGGTTAAACAAAAATTGCCTCCTTACCTAGTGAAGAGGTGTTGGAGTCAACTGAGGACCCATTAGTCATCGTTACTGATTACATTCAACCACATCAGTAGAGGAAATCATATCAAATCTTACCTTTTGGATGGTTGGTTCTAGGAACATTAAAACAGAAAAAAACCCTGAAGTCAGTAACCCCAGCCATTAGTGATTTCAAAAAGCTCAACTGCTCTGGAGGAAAACTCATCTGAATATTCAAGTGAATCTTAACTTCTCACTTACATGGAAATCCAAAGCCATGCTTTGCCATATACTGCATATTGAATCTTTGAATTAAGTGTTTAGGCCCATTTTTTAAAAGTTGTCCTTCCTGTATAGCCCTGTGAATGATGTATGTTATACACTCTTGTGGTTTATTTCTTATTTTCTGCCTTAAGAGATGCACTTTCATGGGGAAAATTCAGCTTCATCTCAAATCAAGTGTTATTTGAGATTTTGTATTAAATTGGCCCTTCCCTCCAACTTCTTAATGGCTGGGATAGATTTTTTTCTACAGCAGTACTGTGTTAAGGTAGTCTTTCTCCAAAGCTGCCCATGAGGATGCCATCGCAAAACTTAGAGGAAGTCTTGCAAACACTTGCTGCATGTTTCTCTAAAATAAATAAACCTGCAAAAAGGAGAAAGCTACACAGAAGTAGAAATGAGTATGTTGTACAGAAGCTGTGTAGTGAACTAAATTGAAGCCTAAACATCACAATTATGAGACCAATAATTCTCTGTTCAGTCATCAGACATTTTTATAGGTCATGTGCTGGTTGTGATGCATTCATTTAAAATGGAATGGTGGGTGTCAGCCAAAGAAGCTGGGAACTCTGTTATTACTTCGTGCTTACTCATGATATTTATCTCCCAAACAATCTGGAGTCTTTATAATAGCTGTGTAAACAATTAAGATTTGAAGCTAACACAAACCCCACTTAGTACATCTAAGAGAAGATCACGTAGGTTCCTTTTATGAGGCCTTGTCACTGGAATGCTGTGGAGAGAGCAGTATAATTGTTGATTGATGTTGAGATGTGGAGTTTTTTAACCACTTAGGTGGAAAGACCAAACAAGTACATGTTTTTGAACAAGTCAAGTTAGCAACAACACATTTCTGGGGTTTGTATTTTGTCATTGCTTTCAGGTGGGAACCTTAACTATTATTTTAACAAGTCCTTGTATTTAATTTATTTAATGAGCCTAAAAAGCAAATTTGTGTTTGTGATCCGTACTGAACACTGGGGAGGATTGTTAGTCTATCTGCTCATTAGATAATTTGCACAGTTGCCTGCATGTTTATGATGGTTGTTTGAAAAAGTCTTGCTAATTGTCTTGCTTTGATAGAGTATTAATTTTCAGGTTCTTTTGGTGTAAATTTGTTTAAATAATTTGTATTAATACTCAGTATGTACATTGCAGTATTTGCTCCTTAAACCAAGTTTTAAGAAAAGGCAGATTCTGTTTTTGTATGTGTATGTGTAAATTTCCAAATTTCAAGTAATTAAATGCTGGTACCAAGCGTGCATTCAAGCGCAAAATAATGAGAAAACATTGGCTACTGGTAACTACATTTTCTTTAACCGTCTTCTTATTTTGCACAAAGCCAGTTGCAGTACAGATGAGAACAACAGAATACCAATTGCTTGTGCATACACAATATAATTGGTAAAAGCGTGTGTGGGTGAACAATCAGCTCCTGGACAAAGTGAGGCAAAAAAAAGCAGCCTACAGTGTGTGGAAGCAGGGACAGGTGGCCTGGGAGGAGTACAGGGAAGTTGTCCGAGAGGTCAGAGGCCATATTAGGAAAGCCAAACTCCTGAAAGAATTGAACCTGGCCAGG
>NW_010264710.1:0-6299 GCF_000690775.1 Eurypyga helias
ATATATAATGAAAATATCACAAATATTAATAATAATATTCAATAAAAATAATGGTGGAAAAATACAAAGTGATACAACCGCTCACCACCTACTGGCTGACAACCAGCCAGTCGAAGAGCAGCAAGAACCAGAATAAGCTCAAGCCACAGCAGCAAGAGACCAGAGCGCATGACTCCCAGTCCACTCCCTCCAGCTTACATATCAAGCATGATGTTTTATAGAATGAAACAGCCCTTTGGTCAGTTCGGGTCAGCTGACCTGGCTGTGTCTCTAGGAACACAGGTGCAGTATGAGAAATTGAATAGGTCCTTGACTTGATATAAACATTGCTTGGCAACAAAAAACAACATTAATATATAGTCAGTCGTCTTCCTAGCACAAATCCAAAACATAGCCTCATACTAGCTACTGTGAGGAAAACAAACTCCATCTCAATCAAAACCAGCACAAGGCCTAACAGAAAACATCACTTTGCTTAAGGGTTTAATAGCTTTGGTTGAGGGCAGAAGAAATTCCTGTTATTTTCATAACCTGGAACCTTCTTGTCCAAGAATTTATTCTGAAACTTGGGAACTCTCTCTTAAAGACACACTTTGAGGAGTTTCTTCCAGCCCTGAGCTGGAGGGACTCTATCCCTTTAACCCCATAGTAACCTGAAAGGTTGAAAGGACAGGAAATAGAAAAACAAGTGTTCAGGAAGAAGTAAGGGAAATGGTTGAATAGAAGCTCCATGATGCTAAGTCCATTGTAAACCAGCCAGGTTCTTTACATAGAAATACTCTAACTGACCTGTGCACTTGAGTGTGAAGCATGTATGCACACTTAAATGAACAAGTAACCCAACTGGCTCATGGAAGTCTGTCTAATACAGATGCACATATGTTTAGGAAAGCATTTTAGTAAATCCAGACATTTAACAAGTGGATAAGAGGATTTAGCCCAATTTTCCAAGGAAAGAGTCTTAATATTCACTTGAGAGTGACCGCACTGTTGCAGGATGTTGGGAGCATCAGAAGGCCTGGTCAGTTGCAAGGGAAGAACTCCTGTGAGCCCGTTCAAACTGTGATTTATTCTAATCACATCCCTCATTCTGCTTCAGGCAGAAGCGCAGAAAATCTCATAAACCCCAAATTTCAGTGTTTTCATGTTCTTCATGGAGTAGTCTAACCTTTAGCCAGCAGTGACCATTATTCAATTAAGGCCACTTGGAATAAGGAAAACCAAGTCCATCCAGAGGGGCAATTCAACTCATTGCCTATTCATAATACCTGCCCAAAATCTCCTGAATTTATACAAGTTCCATTCAGAAATCAGCTCTGGAAGGAAGTAAATGACCTTGGAGAAGATACAACAATCTACCATAATCGAAACTACTGATACTTTTATGGAGGCTTTATGGGTAGCGCTGAAAAGACAGAAGCAGGGACAACAGCAACTTCCCTGTCCCCCGTAGTGCATTGGTATCAAGATCTGTAAAGCGAGTTTGGCCAGCTTGACAGTGAGTCCTAGAAAAGGTCTGAAAGTTCTGCTAGGGAGGCCCAGGTTCGTGTGGGCTGGCACCACAGATGCTAGCACCTTTGGCAGTGGATTCTTAGGGGTGACCCTCAGTCAAAATGCTCACTTTGAACTTAAAAAAAAAAATGCCCCAATTATTAACAGGCACAGGAGCATCCATGAACATACTTGAAATGTCCATGGTAAACTCAGGCAGAAAAACTCAAGTGCAGGTCACTTTAAGTACTTAGAATGGAGCCCACCAGCATGCCCCAGTTTGAGAAATCATCCCCTTACAACTGAGGCAATTAAAGGGACTAATGCATAGCACAGTTAGCAAAAGTCAAGAAGGAGGAATTTTAGGTGTACCATTTATCAAAGGAAAATTGTCCTACTGTAGACTTTAAATATGTGTATATATATATTATTTTGAGGGAGGACCCCCAGTTATTTCTGCTGTGCATAGCCGGGCTGTACTCAAGGTAGAAGACCACGACTGATGATGCTTGGGCAGGAAGTCATGAAAGCTTGGGCACAGAATGAGACTGAGAGTGGTAGGATTGAAGCAGATACGATGATCTTGTAAATGAAGGTGTTTTCATAGATGCCGTCTATCTGTAATGTTCCCCTGTGGCCTGTGATCAAAGTAGATCAGACTTGGAAGCTTACAGTGAATTACAGAGCTTTTAGTGTCTGTACAACCCCAGAAGCACTTCTGATTGTCATATACAAGGAAGTTGTGACAACAGCTGTACCAATAGTTGATACAGTGCGACAGATATGGTCAGTTATTGTTTTCTGTACTGTTGAATTAAGCTTGCTGGTAAAAATTTTCGGTTTTCTTTTTCAGTAGCTCACTTTGTCTTCACTTGCACGCCCAAGGTTGCATTCTTCCCCCCAGTATTTATCACACACGTGTATCACATATGCCAGAAAAATTTTAACCAGACTCCACAAAGCACGTGACCATAAGTGGATTACATTTTAATCCACTCAGCCACCAAGGAGAGGAGAAAAAAGAACTCATGGAAGAAGTGTTGCCTTTCCTAATTGAAACAGGACTTACACCCAGTAGGTAAAAGGCTCATTTCAAAACCAAGTCAAACACTTAGGGATGTCCTTGAAAGAAAATGGGTCAATCCCTGCATGTTCAGATTGGAAACACCATAAAATTCCAGTTCCAACCAATGCTCACTCATTACAGTAATTTTTAGGCATATTTGAGTTTCCACAAGACTTTATCAATCCTTTCAAAAAAAAAAAAAAACCAAACCCACACACCTCTCAAGCCTCTAGATTGGCTAGTCAAGAAAAAATGTAAATATATGTGGGAAAAGGAACAGAGTCAAACACTCTGGAAATATTTACTTAGACCCACTGCATTAGCCAACAAAACCCTTTCTCCTCCCTTTTACTTTCAGTTAGTTGGTTCCACTGAAAGCATAGGAGCCACCCCTTCTCAAATTCAAAAAGGGAAATCAAGGGTTATTACATATGCATCCAGACTTTTGGATGCAAGTGAGTAGAAGTTCAGCCCATGTGAAAGGGTTTGACTTGCTCTAGTATGGAGCTTGAAACATTGGGATTATGTAATTGGAAAGTCCAAATGGATTATGCAAACTGCACACTCCTGTCTAAAATAATTTCAGGTAAAATCAAAGACAACCAGGTTAGCAACTGCAGAATTGCACAGTATTCCTGCTTCAGAAAATCATGGTGTCAGCTTCAAAACTGCACCCCAAGAATCTGTAGCCCCATATGGTCTGCTGGTGGAGAAAGAAGTACACACTTTTTCCTTTCCAAAGGTAGAGGAAGTCTCTTGGCCTGCAAAATGCAGTGAATCACAAGAGGAAGCTGTGAAAAAGGGTTTCACTGTCTGCTACATAGATGGGTCACCATTTTATGGCAAGGTATTACCAGAACAGGATACAAAGCAGTTATGTGGTAGATGGTGCTATCTGGTCCAGCATGTCCTCAGTCCACATAAACTTCAGAGCTGCAGGGAGTGTTGGAGGTTTTGAGATTCAACACACACACAGTTCATGCAGCTAACCCAAACTGACCAAGGAAGTATTTCATTCCATAGTACGTCATGCTTGGTACATAAACGGCGAGTGGGTCAGGGGCCATAGCTCCCTTGCTTGCTCGCTCACATGTCTGCAAGCAAGCTAGTTTGCTCATTTGTTTGTGTGTTAGCTCGTTCATTTGTTAGTGAGTTAGTGGATCAGTTGGCTTTCCCGGTTGTGCTCTCGCTTGTGGATCTTGCTCAGACTCTGCTGCTATTGTTCTCAGGCTCTCTGGCTCTGACTCTCACTACTCGGGACCTGGTTGTGTATCAGCTGGCGGGCGGTAAGCAATTGTGTCAGACATTTTATTTTCTATTATTTTAATTACGTAGTAGTATTGTTAACATTATTAGCATCACTATAATATTTATTTATATTCAGTTATTAAATTATTCGTCCCTTAATTCACAAGCTTCCTTGTCTTTTCCTCTGATTTTCCTCCTCCACTGGAGGAGGAGGGGAGGTGAGCAAGCAGGTGTGTAGTACTTAATTGCTAGTCAAGGTTAAAGCATCACATATACTGAGGATGACATGCTACAGAATGAAATACTCCGTTGGTCTGTTTGGGTTAGCTGTCTGAACTGTACCACCCTGTTGCATTAAGAGCAGTAATTTGGCAGGAGATAAACCCCCTTGCTTTCCAGCTTACCCTCAGATATTAGAGGGGCTGGGGGCGGCTAGGTTTAAATCCTGAATAATGCCCAATTTGACACTATGCGTCTGGTATCTCAGATTCACTCAGCAGTGTGCTGTATTCCCATCCAGCCACTATCTATGGGTTGACGCGGCACCCAGTGAGAAATGATGCAGCTGGATACGTGAAACAGTGCAGTTTATTTAAAGCGACAGTACAGGTTCTTGGTGGGTTGCCCGTGATGAATACACTGTCTGCAAAGCCTGTATAGACAAAGGTCAAGAAAGCAACTCTTTAGAGGTTTCTAAGTTTCAAATCTTACCCAAAGATGTCCCTATGGATGGAAGAAAGTCTCAGCCCGTCGACTGGTAACAGAAATCAGAGGTCTGCGGTTGGGTCCTTTCTGACTTGTCCACGATGGTGTCTTCCCTGACTCCCCTCTTTTCTTAGGCTGCTTTTATATTGTTTTTTATCTTTAGGGTGGAGCTTGAGTGGCTATAGTCATACATACCTTTGTTGGGATTAGTGTAAAATTTTCTTGCTTCATTTTAAAGGTATAAGTTACCTAAACGTCAGAGCGCACACTCAGTGAGGAGTGGTCTCACCTTGGAGGCGGGTAGCCTTTGGGATGGAGGTGTGTTTTGGTATTATAATGACATTATAATGAGCAAAGTTCACACAAAGGACAGCAATTCATCAAAAGCTGACAGACTGTTGGCTCAGGGTAGCAAAAGTACAGCTTATCAGTTTTCGCAGTACCACTAAGTTCCCATCTCTGCACTGTTATCACAGAGCCTGGCCACAGAGTCTTCACTCCATTCCATCCTCCGCGCAGTTTCCAAGGTTGAAGGTTACGTTGCTGAGGGAACTACTGTGGAAAGAATTCCATGCATACCAGCTGCACACCACCCTGTAGGCCTCCTCAATATTATACCTTTCCTTAATGTGCAAATAGTGCTGTATTTTTAATATAAGTTTAAATTTCAAATTACCTCCGGTGATTATCCTACATAATCCACCCCATGACTATGGTCACTCCAACTTCACAATGCTTAGAAAGAACTGGGGACATCAAACACGCTCATGTGGTGAAGGTTGTCAGGTACATATACATCTTGTGGGGGCATTAATTGGGTCAAAAGTTTCATCATAATCCGAAGTGTAATGTACATTGCAATTGTTAAAATAAAACATGCTACAATGAGTATTAATAAAACAACAACAAGGTGAAGCATCTTGTTGAAGATTGCTATAGCAGTTGGTGACTATCCAAAAAGAGTGTCCCACCATTCATGTCCTCCATCTTTCTTGACTCTCTCTAACACTCAATGTATTTCGTCAGCATTGTGATGGACAGTAATTAGGGTTCTTTGTCCATTTGCTTGAGCCTGTTTCAGCAACTGCTTCAGTTCATCATGTCGAAGTAGTTTCTTCATCAATTTGAGATTCATCCCAATAGGGACAAGTGGCAAGTCACAGATTAATATGTATTAGATTGCAATAATTGATAAGATGTTACAGAAGCTGAATAATTGAAATCACATCCTACAATCTTTGTAAAGTTACAAACACAAATATTTGAGTGATTATTTATATGTACATCACCATCATATGCAAATATAAAATCACATGTTCTCATACAAACACATCCTTTTCCAACATATACGAGTACAGTTTCTGGGGTTTCATCAGGATGAACCTCAAAACGACAAACATTTTTTTCGGTATCAAGACACGTGTTGTGCCTTAATGGTGTTGCTTTCACAAATAAATCCTTGTTGTTCTCGTGTGATGCAGGCATCAATGTCAATGGTTTGCCATGTGTCTCCGTTTTACTGAGTCCATGCTTTGTGTTCTGTTGGATAGAGTGTGCTGCCACAGTGGTTCAACCCCAGTGCAATGATTGGGTATATGGTATATGTCAGAGCATCATGTATGATTAAAACAAAAGTGGTGACTTTACTCTCAGTAGGATCATAGGTGAGGTTAACCAAATGCCACCAGGATGGGAATTTCCTTTCAAATTCAATCGCATTGTCCCATATGATTTTTCGAATTTCGAATTTCGGTAGGTAAGGTTCCTTCCTCACCTTCTCTTATAATTG
>NW_010264711.1:0-9145 GCF_000690775.1 Eurypyga helias
ATCCTGGGCTGTGTCAGAAGTGTGGTCAGCAGGTAGACGGAGGAGATTCTCCCCTTCTGCTCTTCTGCTCTTGTGAGACCCCATCTGGAGTTCTGCATCCAGCTGTGGAACCCACAACATAAGGAGGACATAGACCGGTTGGAGCGAGTTCAGAGGAGGGCTACAAAGATGCTCAGAGGGCTGGAGCACCTCTGCTATGGGGACAGGCTGAGAGTGTTGTGCTTGTTCAGCCTGGAGAAGAGAAGGCTCCGGGGAGACCTCATAGCACCTCCCAGTACCTGATGGGGCCTACAAAGAAGCTGGGAGGGGACTTTTTACAAGGGCCTGTAGTGCAAGAAAACGGTGTAACGCAAGGTGTAACGTGTTTAAATTGAAAGTGGGGAGGTTTAGATTAGATATCAGGAAGTTCCTCCCACGGAGGGTGGTGAAGCACTGGAACAGGTTGCCCAGAGAAGCTGTGGATGCCCCATCCCTTGAAGTCTTCAAGGTCAGGCTGGATGAGGCTTTGAGCAACCTGGTCTAGTGGAAGGTGTCCTTGTCCATGACAGGGGGGTTGGCACTAGGTGATCTTTAAGGTCCCTTCCAACCCAAACCAGTCCGTGATTCTGTGATTTTTGAATTCCTCTCTTCTGATGCACTGTTCTTTACACCACTTGTCTTTTCTATGATTCTATGAAGTTCAAATGCCGAATTCTGTACCTAGGATGGAGTAATGCCAGGCACAAGTACAAACTGGGAGAGGAGTGGCTGGAAAGCAACCTTGAAGAAAGGGATCTGGGGGTGCTGGTCAACAGAAAGCTCAGTGTAAGTCAGCAGTGTGCCCTGGCACCCAAAGGGCAAAGCCCATCTTGGGGTGCATCAAACACAGCACAACCAGCCGGCCAAGAGCAATGATTATCCCACTGTATTCAGTGTTGGTGTGGCCTCACCTTGAGCACTGTGCGCAGTCCTGGGCTCCACAGTTTAAGAATGGCGTGAAAGTCCTTGAATGCTTACAGAGAAGGGCAACAGAGCTGGTGAAAAGGCTAAAAGGTATGTCCCATGAGGTGTGGCTGAGGACTTTGGTTTTGTCTAGTTTGAGAAAAGGAGGCTGAGGGGTGACCGTGTGGCACTCTACAGCTTCTTGAAGAAGGGACCTGGAGAGAGAGCTTCTGACCTCTTCTCCCTGGTGTCCAGTGACATGACGTGTGGGAATGGTTCAAAGCTGCACCACGGGAGCTTCAGACTGGATATTAGGAAGCATTTATTTACTGAGAGGGTGGTCAAACACTGGTACAGGCTTCCTAGAGAGGTGGTAGATGCTCCAAACCTCTGTGTTTAAGAGGCATTTGGACAATGCCCTGAATAACCTGCTTTAACATGGTCAGCCCTGAACTGGTTAGGCAGTTGGACAAGATGATTTTTGCAGTTCCCTTCCAACTGAAATATTCTATTCTATTCTATTCTATTCTATTCTATTCTATTCTAAATTTAAACAGAATATAAACTGTAGCTAAACTTAGTAATCTAGATCCTCACTGAAGTACTTAAGTAAGTATTCTCATTTTTATACTCATAGGGCATTTACTGGTTTTACATCATGCCAAAATATGAATTTTGAGTTCCACATTTTAGAGTTTGTCAACCTTATGATGTCATTGGAAGTACAGTCACAAAGTGGGAGCCAGCACAGGCAGGACAGAGGAACAACCACTAGACCATTGATGAAATGCAAAGAGTAAATTAATTTTTGTTACCTCACAGACTGGGGGATCCCTGAACAAGCACCTGCACGGAGACACACAAGCAGGGATGCTGTCACCATGAAGCTTGGTCCATGCTAGAGGATCAATGAACCTGCTGTTTTTACCTCTCTATTGAGGATTCACACAGGTGTAGTTTACCTCTGTGCTTGGATCTTAGCACAGCGGGGCAAGAATCTCAACTATGTTCGATAGGGATCCTATAAGTCTATCACAGGCCTATATTATCTAAACACAGAGGTTCTACCTGTCCAACACAAAAGGCTAAACGACAATTAATATGATATATGTGTTTTTCTACACTCCAGCTTCAAGTCATTTGAGTGTGTTTACAATCCTCCTCTCCAGTCTTCCGCTACTTTACCACAAGCATCCTGCCTGGAAATTACTAGCTCCTTCACCACTTTTTCTGTTTTCATATATGTAGGAGGCATAATTAGAAGATGTGGGAGAAAGATAGGAGAACTGGATACATTATATTTCATTGGTACTAGCTATCAAAATGGCCTGTCATCCTCTGATCTCCACTAAATGTTACATTTAGTATCTGGAGGTGCAGTAAATGCCAAGACAAATGTTTCCAACCCTTATGCTTTTATGAAACATGAAGCAATCAGGACAGTATTAGCCATAAATGAGCCTAAAAATGACAAAATAGAAACTTGCTGTTTTCCAACCTGTTGTCTGGACTGAAACAGAAGTCTGGGAGCATTGTTTGTGTTTGCTATTTATAAACTTGGAAACATCATTAATGAATATTTCTGCCGGGTTGAGGTGCTGATATACCGGATCTGTAAAGCAAGTATTTGGCAAGTTATAAATCAAGGAATCAAATTAAACCAAAATGTTATCTAAATGGAATCAAACGGAAATGGCTATTAATATGAAACCAAACTCTTAGATACCTGTTAGACATAGTATATGTTAGCTTTTCCCTTAATGAAAATCAATGCTTTGTCTTCTGCTGTGTTCACATCGGGCTTGTACTAAGAGGAAACATAAGCACATGAATAAGCACAAGCAAGAATGTACTTTGAACCTATGAACCTTTGAACTGGGTTTGAACCTTTGCCCCAAAAAAAAAAATTTCTATGTTTGCTGCTCTGGCTTTATTTAACTGCCATCACTTTCATCCAGTCAAAGTGATTGACAAATTTTACAGAAAATTTCTGAATGCAAAAGGTTCTGGCCACAGATTTTTACTTCTGGTAAATTTCAGGCAACCATTTCAGACAAACTGAAGTGTTCTGAAAAATACTTTTTTCTTAAGCATTCGGGTTTCCTGAGCCATAGTTGACTGGTTTGTATAACTACTTGCAAAACCCAATGATAGAGCACTCTGGAATAACTCCAGAGTGTGGAGTAAATGAGTTTGAGAGATGCAAATAAATAAAGGAAAACTTGAGACAAGTTACTGAAAGTAACAGAGTAACAGGAAAACACTAAAGAATAGGGAGTGCTTTGCTTCAGAAGCTGTTCTCTTTTTGATGAAATGTATTAAGCAAACAAAGATTATGTTACTCATGCAATTGAAAACATCCAGGACCACAGACAGGATGTGCCAACAAAAGTTTCATTAGTTACATCACAGTAACCATAGTGTTATCATCTACTACTTAAAACAGTCTAAAAACACATCCGATCTTTCTTGCATCTCAATTTATTTACATATGTATTCAGATGGTACTGCTTGTCAACTTCTAAGATATTGCAACTTTCAGCTGATGTTTGAGAACTATGGAACACTGCACTTTGAAATCCTACTAAACACAGTGGAAAGTATTTTCCCCTAATTATGTGACTATGCTAGTTCTGTCTTGAACCTGTGTCCCTAGCATGAGAGGCCTGTGTCTACCCTCTGCAAACGTTTTTTCATTTTGATCATTTGTGTATGTGGACGGAAGGTCAGGGAAGGGTTATTGCTAAAATTCTACTACATTTTCAACATGCCTGAGTTTTAACTTTAACTATCATTTCAGTTGGAATTGATCTTCACTGAAATTTATCATCTCTTAATGCTGTGTCTAATACTTCTCCATAAGAATAATGTATACATATAAATATCTGTACAGAAGCTTAACACTTTAGAGTATCAGAGGTTGAAATCCTGTGACTGGTCTGCCTCCAGCACGGACTCCATCACTCTCTCAGTCCTGTGGAGCCCTGGGCTGCACAGCTCTCCCAGCCTGGCAGAGCAGCACACACCAGTGCCTGCACCGCTGCGGCCTTGGACTGACCCGCCTTCCCTGGCCTCGCAGCTCCTTTTGCAAAGCACATCCCCAACATTATGTGGGACTTCATGCGCCTCCTCAGATTGGCTGCCTTTCCTTTCCTCCACATCTTTTTTTCTATTGTCACATACCTAGAAATGTCCTAACTGTTCTCTCACCTTCCAGTTTGCCTCAGAGACCTAGCTCCTCCTCTGGTCTCCCTTGCACCCTCATTTATTTACTCTTTCTCTCCTCACTAACTTCTCCATGTACGGATGTATGAACAGACAACCTGGCTCTAAATGTGACACAGGAGAAAACAACACTGTGATAATCTCTCACAGACTGACAGGCTACGTATGAGAAACAAGGAAGCCAACTGGCTAATATTTAGAAACCTGACACATATTTCCCTCATTCGTTGACGGGTAAATTTTTCACAGTGAAGGTCTTGCGCCAAGGGCTGTTTCATGTGGTCATAGATTTTATAAATGAGAACAGCTTTCCTGACCACAGGTTAACCCATTCATACATCCCTGCACTGCACCCCTTCTGGTCTTATCACAGGTTATTTTTCACCCTTTTTAATAACCTATATCGGTACAGTTCCAGTTTTTCTATAGTTGTTATCCCATCTTTTGTCTCTCACCTGTAAGTCTGCTCCAGTTGCTTCCCCCCACAGAGACTTTTCTTTTCCAGATCCATTTTCAGCATTTTCCAATACAGTTCAAACTCCTCAGAAGACTTTTGTTGTTGTTGCTGAAATTTGCATGGATTCCTCTTCACCAAACCACAGTACCTGTTCAGCTTCATCCATCTGGACCTGTCAGCTGTCTTAGCTACCAGCAGAAACACTCTTTTTTAAAATATTATTTTATGTTTGTGTCCATGGCACCATCTTCTGATTTTCATTCCCTTCTTTTCTCTCCAAATGTTTCTTTGGCACAGCCTTTAGAAATCCTTCTCTGTCTTGTCATTCTCTTCTATATTTTAATTCTTGGTAATACCCAACCCCCCAAAAAAAAAAAAAAAGACCCTCATTCTCTCTTTGATTTTGCATTTTTATCTGTTACCTTAAACTCATCATTGTAAAAAAAGACATCTGTGTTCACCCCATCAAATTGTGTACGGTGAAGGAAGTTCTTGAATTTGGCAATCACCAAAATAAAGCAGCAGAACAATTGGGATGTGTGTCTATGAGAAATAGGCCATCTAGACTTCCTTTTTGTGGAGCATTAGTTTATTTGAACAGTTTAAAAATTTAGAAAATTAAACAATTTTTATCTTGTTGAAACACATACTGATGAGTGACAGTAGAAGGAAGAGATGGAAAAATAATCAACTGGACATAGTGGACAAAATATTTTGAACTTCTGAGTGAACTCAAGCCCTCTATCACATTAGTAATCAGTCATGAGGGGGTGCAATGTATGAATCTTGTGAATTTAGACAATGCAACTTAGGAGGCAGCTGTCCAATTTGTCCAACCCACCTTTCTGCCAAACACCACTGCAATAACAGTAGCTGAAAAAAAGTAAAATGTTCCTGGTTGACACGTGATCTTTAACCAGCAGCAAGACTGGGATCGCAGCGGTACAACGGGCTGAACTGCAGTGGGTGAGGCACACAAACACATCTTCTTTCTTTACGAAATGTCCCTACCTGTAGGTGAGGAGGAAGGAGAGTTAATAGGGGAAAAGGATTGTTTGAAGTCACAGTACTGTTTGCTTTCCTGAACGTGAGTCAAAATGTCACCTTTTCTTCCTTTTACACCCTTCTCTGCTACACTCAAAGCATCTGTGTGGCTGGCTGTCTGGGTCAGTGTCGTGGACAATCACAACAAAAAGGAGCCCACACCTACAGTTCCACAGAACGGTTGACAGCCTGCTGTTCACTGAGGGGAGGAAAAAATCGATACTTAAATACTTCATTTAGCAAGACACAGCACTTTGAGTCCATTCTGTGCGCTCTGACCCAGGATGACCCAGGCAAACCTGCCCTGGCTGAGTCACTGCAGACAGCGTGCTCTGCTGTCAGCCTTCCCAGCAAAGCTGAACCACGATGCAGACTATTAGTACATAAACTAATTATTTAAGTTGTATCTTTTACACAGCTTAAAAATGATAATGACTTGTACACAGCGCTAATTAAACCTAATTTCTTTATGTGTTTGCAGTCATTGGTGCTCTTTGCTGAGGAATCCATTATTTATCTATTAAAACATTTCTCCTGTTCTTGGCATAGAGTAGCACCAGATGAAAGGTTAATTTTTGCATGTTTAAAGTTCAGTGAGGGAAATGTAAGCATGGAAATGTATTTTGCCAATGAGGCAGCAAAGCAATAGCAAATTCTGCAGCATAGCAATGTCTTTTACTACTTTGACTATTAGGAATTCATCATTTCATTGAATTAAATCCATTGTTTGAGTCATTCTTGTTAGATTATGTGATAAAACTCATCTGTACATCCACAAAGGAGCACAGAGGCACAACTATTAAAAAGTCCCTGGACTCTTATGTTAAAAATTTTGGTATGGAGCCTCCCTGACACAGTTGTTCAGCTTTGTCTGTGGTCATTAAGTATTCACTGCAAAATTGCCTCTGGAGATTATCCTGCAGTTATTCTCTCTCTGGCTCAACAGGTAATTAACTATATCACAGGAGTGAAACAGCTTCCACTCGAGATTTCTTCCTCCAAACTGATTTATCTCAAATTCCCATGTTTGTCATAACTCCTACCATCACCAGTCACTCTAGCCATGGATGGAAAAGGTAACAAATTACCCTGGCACAATTAAGACTAACTCACAACTTGGCTGAGCTTGGAGGAAAAATCCTGTGCTCCTTGAGTGCTGATGAGAGATGTAGGCTGTCCAGACAGGGATACAAGAGGCTGAGACAGAGCAGTGAGCCAGTAGAAAGAAAGAAGGACCCTGCTAAAAGAGACACAGTTGGAAGTCTTTGGATTGGGACTTCCAAGAAACTGTGGAAGACTGATCACAAATTCAGGGGAAAAAAAAAAATCCGAGGGTGAAGAACATGCACATTTGGACATTTGGTAACCTGACTTCCTTCATTTAAGCCAGAATAAACTAATCACCCAACATGCGAGAAGTGAACTGTCAAGAAGAGGAAATGAAGGCATCTGATAAATGACATGCTGGATGAAGCGAGCCAGTGTTGCAGAGAACAAAGCAAGAAATGTGGCTGAAAAGGGAAGCTTAGAGTTGGTGTTGATTTTGAACAATGTTTGTGCTCATTTTCTCCAAGAATATGTCATTTTGAGAAATCAGTTCTGTGTGTTCTCACTGTTTCCCTTTAGTTCATTTTCATTGTATCACATGGTATGATGCTCATATTGTAGAGCTCCTCAAACAGGTCACACAGCCCAAATTATGGATTTGAAAGCAGCAAGCAGAAACTGAAGTGCATTTGATGTGATTGCTGGAACTTAAAAACGAGAACTTTAGATTTTGGGTTTACTTTTTTACTTTTTTTTAATTAGGAAAATGAAGCACTTAGGTGCCAATGCAAAGGAAAGCATTTTGAAGTTCAGGAGCTTTTTGATAAATGATAGAAGAGAATATTTAAACTGCTATTGCGTTTCCCCTGCAATCCAGCGCTGTTTGTACTCATGACATTATTATCACTAGGCATGCATATAACCCACTGAGTTTAATTTTTAGTGAGAGAAATCTAACATGCCATAAAAACAACATTATGAAAAGTCAGACTGACTGTTTTGCATGACAAATACTTGACAGCCATTTTGCTTACATATAATTTAATATGTGATGCCTCAAAAACGTTAAGTGATTTCTTATACACTTTTTCTGGTAAAAGACATCAATATAAAATATAACAGCACTAATAAAAGACACTGAAGAATCAAATAATCAAACAGTCAAGCTGTCATTCTATGACTGCATTTCTTGTTGGGAATCACAAGACATGGCATTTAAGCTTTGACTCCTTTCAGGTATCAAATTGTCTGTTGTATCAGTTTTTATGTTCCTGTATCACTGAGGTGAAAATGTTCTGATACATTACTTTTTTTTTTTTCTTCCCCACAAAGCACCCTGAATGTTCCTGTCACCTTTGCCTAGAAACTGTTGAATACCATTACTTTACTCCTGGTGCCATTAAGGCATTGTCATCTTACATGGCAAGGACCTTAAATGGTGGATGGGAGATGCTTTGCAACATAGCTACACTTGGGTCCACAGTCAATATTTGTGGTACCTGAATTTTTCCTGAATTGAGATAAGAAAATACTATTTTGATGAAGTATTCTGCTTGGATTTGTTATCCTCAGATTCAAATGTCTGTAAAGATGGAAACCAAGAAAATTTCCCATTGCTCCCTACAGCTATCCAAAGTTTTGGAGCTTTCTCAGCTATTATTGATGTCCCAATTATACCAGAAAATAAGAACAACATGGGTTGGTGATTTTTTAAACATTAATAGCAATCAAACCAGATGATTTTTAAAAAATCTTTCATCTAAAACAAATAAACTAATTATGCATGCTTTGAGGAAGCTGTAACAAAGACTAAGAATTGTGATCTGGTATATAAACATCCCTGAATCCTGAATGAACCTCAGTTAAGGTTGACTTTGCAAATAAGTAGCCAGCAAAAAGCAAGACCCAAATGGAAAGTAACATTTTTTGAAACTGTTAGAATATTTAGTCTGATTGATCTGAAATATTTCCTTCCAGAAATACTGAAGATGATCTTGGTTGTTTGAACTGAAAATCTCATATTTCAGTTTAAATTATGCTATTTCCCTCAAAATATTAACCGAAATAAAAATTATTAAAGACAAAAACAATCCATAATCACAACATATACCTGATATCAAATGGCCTGGTTTTTGTTCTCTAATAAAAAAAAAATATTACCAGTGTTGGCAAGTGACTATTTTAGCATTGCACTAATGCATAATATCAAACTTCTTTGGTTTGCTCTTGAGTTGTTTGGAATTATTAATATTTTGTTGTGTTTCTGAAACTGAATATTGTCAATACAACTGAAAACTTTAAAGGACCAAGTCCCGCTCATCAGTTACATCTGATTTCCATCATCTTATGAATGTGCAAATTAGAAACCTACAAACTGTGCCAACAGATGTTTAAAGGTCTCATGAGGCAAAAAGTCTTCAGAAGATGTCAGATCATAGAATCATAGAATGG